>NW_026009874.1:0-3223 GCF_001458135.2 Marmota marmota marmota
GTAAGTATTAGGGTCAGAATAAGGGTCAGGGTTAGATTTAGGGTTTTGGATAGGGATAGAGCTTGTTTGAGAGCTAGTGTTAGGACTAGAGTTAGGGTTTGGGTTAGGCTAAGGATTAGGTTAAAACTAGGTAGCTTTAGGGTTAGAATTTGGCTTAGGGTAAGGGACATGGTTAAGGCTAGGCTTAGGTGAGGATTATGGTTAGGGCTAAAGTTAGAGTTATAAGCCAGTGTTAGGGCTCAGATTAAGGCTAGGTTTTGTGTTAGCTTTTGGTCTTTGGCTAATGTAAGTACTAGGGTTACATTTGGGGATAGTTCTAGGGTTATTATTACGTCTAGGTCTAGTATTAGGTTAGCTTTCGGGTTAGGGTTTTGTTTAGCATAATGGATAGGTTAGGGTTAGAGAAAATGTTAGGGTTAGGCTGAGGATTAGCATTACTGTTAGGGTTTGGGTTAGGGTATTGAATAGTGTTAGAGCTAGGGTTAGGGCTAGGGTTTTGGTTAGGTTTACGGTAGGGTTAAGGTTAGGTTTATGTTTAGTGTAAGGATTAAATTTAGGGTTAGGTTTAGGGTAAGGGTTAGAGCTACATTTACCGTTAGAGATAGGGTTAAATCTAGGGTTTGGGATCAGATTAGGGCTAGGTTTTGTATTTTGTTAGGGCTAGTGTTAGTGATATGGCTAATGTAAGAACAAGGGTTATGATTAGTGCAAATTTTAGGGTTACAGTTAGGGCTAAGTCTAGTTTTAGATTTAGGTTTAAGTTTAGGGTGATGTTTTGAGCTAGGGTTAGTTTTAGGTTCAGAGTCAGGGGTTCAGTGTTAGTTTTAGATTAGGGATAGGACTTGAATTAGGGGTAGGCTTAGGGCTAGATGTAGCATTAGGATTTGGTTTAAATTAATGATTAGGGTTAGTGCTATAACTTGGTTATGTTTTAGGGCTAAGACTAAGGTTATGGTAAGGGACAGGATTTGAACTAGAAATAGGGCTAGGCGAGAATTAGATGTTGTCTTAAGGCTAGGGTTAGGGTTTGGGTTAGGGCTAAACTAGGCCTAGGAATAGGTCTAGAATTAGTGTTAGGGTTAGGCCTAATGTTAGGGCTATGTTTAGTGTTAGGTTTAGGGTTAGGTTTAGGGGAAGAGATGGGGTTATACCTAGGTTTAAGGCTAGGGCGATGATTAAAATTATGTTTAGGGATAGGGTTAGGATTGGGTTAAGATTAAGGCTATGTTTGGTGTTAGAATGAGGGCTACGTTTTTTGTTAGGTTTAGGGCAAATTTTAGGGTTAGGGATAATGTCATGTTTAGGGTTATGGCTAGGGGTAGTTATAGGGTCACTTTCATGACTAGGTCTTGTATAAGGGTTAGGTTTAGGGTAAGGATCAAGTTTAGAATTAGGTGTTTTTTAAGGTCAGCTTTAGGTTTTGGTTTCATGTTAGGTTAAGTTTTATGGTTAGGGCTCAAACTACAGTTAGGTTAGAGTTAGGTTTAGGGTAATGGATAGGGTTAGGTTTAGGATTCCGGTTAAGATTAGGATAATGGGTATGGTTAGGGTTAGTTATAGGGTTAGGGTTAGGCCTAGGGTTAACATTTGGTTTATGGTTATTGTTAGGGTAATGGATAGCATTAGAGCTAGGGATAGGGCTAGTGTTTTGGTTAGGTTTATGGCTAGAGTTAGATTTAGGTTTAAGGCTAGGGCTAGGGTTAGTGTTTGGGTTAGGTTTAGGATATAGGTTAGGTTTTGAACTATGCTTAGTGCTAGGCTGAAAGTTAGGTTTAGTGTTATGTCTAGGGTTAGATTTAGAGTTAAGATTAGGGTTACAGTTAGGGTTAGAGCTAAGGTTACTTTTAATTAGGTTAATGGATTGGATTAGATGTCAGGTTAAGGTTAGAGGTAGTTTTAGGTTTAGGGTTAGTGTTAGGGTTTTGGCTAGGGTTAGGGTTAGAGTATAGTTTAGGATTTGATCTAGGGTGTGGGCTATGATGAGTGTTAGGTTTAGGGTTAGGTCTAGGATTAGGTTTACAGTTAGTGTTAGAGCTAGGGTTATTATTAGGTTTAGGGTTATGTTCATTGTAATGGATAATTATAGAGACAGTATCAGGGATAGTATTAACATTATGAATAGGGCTAGGGTTAGCGTTAGGATTAGGGATAGGGCTAGGGTTATGTATAGGGTTAGAGTTAGGTTTTTAGCTAGATTTAGGTCTAAGTTGAGGGTTAGGATTAGTGTGAGATATACGATTAGGGTTAGGGTATTCTTAGGACTAAGTTTGGCCTAGGTTTAGGGCTAGATTTTGTGTTAGGTTTAGAGCTAGGTTTAGGGGTATGGGTATATAAAGACTAGGGTTATGGTTAGAGTTATGGCTAAGTCTAGTGTTAGGTTTATATTTTGGTTAGGGTCAGTTTTAAAGCTAAGTTTGTGTTAGTGTAAGTGTCTGTATTTGGATTGGGATTAGCATTAGGGATAGAACCTAATTTAGAATTGGTTAATTCTTGATGTAGGCTTAGTGTTTGGGTTAGGTTAAGGGTTATCATTAGGGCTGGGTCTTGGTTTTTATTTTTGTCTTGGGTGAGAGATATGGGTAGATTTAAGATTAGATTTATGTCTGGGGCTAGTGTTAGTGTTAGGTTTATGTATACGTTTACGGGTAGGGCTAATATTAGGGTTTGGTTTATGGTTAGAGTCAGGGTTAGGGTTAGGGTTTGGGTTACTTTTATAACTAAAATGATGACTATGGTTAAGATTAGTAATAATGTTAGCATTTGTGTTAGGCTAAGGATTATATTTAGGACTATGTTTAGCATTAAGTTTAGGGTTTGGCTTAGGTTGAGGGATAGGATTAGTGCTAGTGTTAGGGTTAGGGTTAGGGCTAGTGTTAGGGTTAGGTTTAGGTTTAGGTTTATTGCTAGTTGTAGTGTAAAGTTTTGTTTAAGGTTAGGATCAGGTTTAGACCTACGGTTACCATTAGAGTCAGAATAAATGTCAGGTTTGGGTTATTGTTAGAGCTAGAATGAGGGCTAAGGTTAGGACTACTAATAGAGTTATGTTTGGGGTTAGACTAAGGATTAGGGTTAAGACTAGTGTTATCATTAGGGTTTGGGTTAACTTAGGGTAAGGGACAAGGTTAGAGCTAGGATTAGGGCTATGATTAGTCTTACGGTTAGAGCTAGTATTAGAGTTAGTGTAAGGGTTAAAGCTAAGTTTAGGTCTCAGTTTAGAGGTAGG
>NW_026009875.1:0-21710 GCF_001458135.2 Marmota marmota marmota
CAGGACTGGTTCGATGCCATCGACAACTTGTGGCTTCAGGGAACTTTCACAGACTTCACCCCTACGGAAGTAGCTGTCTATAGCCACTGGGTTTTATTTCTGGCTGCCATGATATCCCCAGACCTGCCCCCCAAGCATTCCTCCACTTCCCTTTCTAGGCCCCACAGCGCCCCCACACAGCAGGAAGCAGCCGGATCTGACCAACGACGTCCCATTTCCTAAGAAAACAAAAAGGGAGGAATGTTCGGAAAAGTATAAACGGCAGCCATACCCCAGAGAAAAAACCCCAACATGGCGCCTAAGCACCTCTTCTTCCTACCTTCTTCTTTTCTGCAGTGGCACGAAAAGTTCCCGCCCGTGTGAACTCTCCCGCTGGCGCCAATTTCAAATCTCGCTGGCGGGGAACCTTAGCCCCAATGAGAACTAATTCCTGGGCTCCGGAGCTGATATCTGAAAGAACTTGCCAATAAACGGGTTGCCTGCCATTTATCTAAACCCTACCATCTCCCCCTTAGTTCTATATAAGCACACTGCTTTTTGCAATAAAATTGGAATTCTCCCGGCGAAGTGTCTTTGCGTGGGGAATTCTTTCAAATTGTGCTTTTTAAATGAAAAATGTAGGACACAGAAAAAACACAGGTAAAAATACATATGAAGATTAAGTAAACTTTGCTTTAGGTCTTATTGAGTAGTACACTTTCATGGTAATATTTGATTTTTAAATTCATTTTTTAAATTTAAATTTGTATTAGAAGTTGACATATTATGTTTGTATAAGTTTATTAGGTATAAAGTGTTTTATGATTTATGAATACAATGTAGAAAAACTACATCAAGCTAATTAACATATCTATTGCCTCAAATACCATTTTTTTGTACCGAGAATATTGAAATCCACTCTAGTTATTGTGAAATGAACATTGTATTGTTACTTATTATATTAATCACACTGTGCAATATATCACAAGAAAAAATGTATTCCCCTGCCTAATATTTTTTAGTAGTTTTTTAATCCCTTTGACCATCAAACTTTTACATCTTAATTGCTGGAAAATCTTATTAGAATAGAGCCTTGAGCAAATATATAAATTGGCCAGTTGGCTTAAATGATGCTTAAACCAGACAAAATCACAAACAAAAAAAAATAGCACATTAAAAAAAAAAGTAGTTTATATATTTGCCTAGAGTTTGCGGTATTGCCAAAATTTGTGCCCATATTCTATCTCTATTTTCATTTCCACTACCAACCTGCTACAGTTAGAGTGAAGAGTTTTGTTTTCTTTGAACCCTGCTGTGTCCTGGATCTATGTCTGATCAGGTTCTTTATTCTCCAGTGACTGATATTTGGAATTAATTCTCCAGCACTTTCTCAACTAAGTACTGAGGAAGCCACTTCTTGTTTGTTCACCTGTCTGGTTGGAATGCTATGTCAACAGAATCAATTCCTATCATTTTTAAATTTTCACCAGTTTATTAATGTCCCCCTGTTAATTAGATGATTCTTATTTTAATTAATATGTGGATTATCATAGTTGTTACATTTGGATTAAAAAACTACTAAAAAATAAAAATTGCCAAATTAAATTATTTGTGGATAAGTATTTTACTCCATATATTTTGTGTCTACATACAACCATTGTAGGAAATTTCAAGGGCATAGAAGTATTTTGATGAGGTTGTAGATTAAATTTGTTAAAATCACTAAGCCAACTGAAACTGACTATTTGAAAGTCAATTTCACATAAACCCAACAGATAACTCTCATATTAACATTAAACAAACTGGTTAGAACAAGCTCTCTATCTCTTACCCAAATGCCTGAGACCGAAAGTATTTTAGATTTTCTTTACTTAATGTATTTGACTATATCTGCATATATGTAGTAAGATATCTTTGGGATGGGACTTTAAACACAAAATTTATGTTTCATATACACCTTAAACACATACCCTAAAAGTAATTTTATGCAATGTTTTTAGTATAGCTGTGTTTTGACTAAAAGTCATTACACGATTTGGATTTGCAATTTTCCTCATGTGACATCCTATCAATACTCAAAAGGTTTCAGGTTTTGGAGCATTTCAGACTTTAAACTTCTAAATTAGAGATTATCACCATGTCAATGAAAATTCTTTGAGTCATTTATTAGACACTCTTTTTAAGAAATAAGAAATAAAGGCACAGTGAGATAGAAAGAAAATGGAAGATAACATAAGGAGACTTTTAAAAGTCGAATAAGATTTTCCATGCTAAACTGAGATCTGATGGAGAATGGGAGTAGACAGTAGAAGAAAGGTGGAGAATGTACGAGGAGGCTTCTAGGCAAGATAACATGGCAGGGGGCAGGCTTTCAGAGGTCAGCTAGATTGTGCAGAGAACTACAGGCTCCATTTTAGATCAGTATTGAAGCTATACTACCAATAGTGAATGCAGAGTTTTAATTTTCCCTACTTTCAATATCTATTTTTATGATAAGCAAGTAAAGGTTTATGTTCAGAGGTTTAAATGCCATTTTGGAGTTTCCTTAGGTGAAAGGAGGCCTTGGGGGCATGGAGTAATGGCACTTCAGGTGGAATCCAGAGTGAAAGACACTTAGAAAGTTGCTCATAAGTTCCTCAGTGCCCAGATGAGGAACTAAGAGATTAGAGTGTGTATCCCATGACCACATAAAAATCTCAGTATTTGTCTCAAGTGTCAGATTTTGCCAGTGAATGCCTAAAACCTGTCTCTAGATAGCCATCTTAAAATTCAAACCTGGTACTTATCTTTTTCTTTCTTGAAGTCTGTTTCTGATTTATCAAATCTTTGTTTGTTCCCCTGAACAAAAAAACAGCATCTTAAGTATCCTTAATGATGTGGCGGGATCTTTAATGCCTAGTTAACAGATTCATAATATACATCAGGGTTTCTATGAGGTATTTGAATGGTCATTAGAAATTTTACATCATGAAACATCTCCTTGGCAAGTAGTAAGCCATATGGGAGGACTGAAATAAATTAGATGGCTCCTAATCAACCAGATGGAAATTAGAATGCACAGAAGATGAAGTTGCATGTTCTACCGAGGCCATTACTCCCCATCATGTGTCCAGTGATTTGAAGATACACAGCTGTCATGGGCAAACTTGCTAAAGGAAGCCTGTAGTATCAATATTTAATGTTACCTACTTATGTGAGACACAGGGGCCTTTTCAGTTGAAGAGATTTAAGAAAATGTACCAACTTATCTGCAGCTTATGTTGAGACCCAATTCTCCGATTCTCTGTATTCATTCCAGAGGTCCTTTCCCAACATATCCACCTCATACTAAATGAATAGAGAAGAAGGCATTATAAAATGTAAAAGAAAAATTATAACATGATACATATTAAACTATGTTAAAGCAAAGGCACACTTATGTAGAAATAAAGATATTCTGTATCCAGCAGAATGGTCTCACACTTTGACAATTGATTTTGCTGCTTTAAATTCCTAACTAACCCTTTATCAGAGTAGAGAATTTTATATTTAAGAGGAAGCTGATAAGCAACTTACAGGTTACAGAAAATCAAATAACACGGTTAGGTAATGCTTGCTAATATTTAAGTATTGTCTAGATCCTGGTCCCAGAGATTTGAACATTTCATTTTTCTTGACATTCCTATGTGGGAAGCAATCGTATTATCCTAATTTTATAGTTGAGGACACTGAAGTTGAGAGAGTGTGACTTTTCTATGTCCCCCCTTTAAGTATAATATTATAATCATTATACCATTCTGACTCCCTTTGCTTGAATTTTAAATTTAAGCAGTAGTACATTATTTATCCTGTTTAACTCACTAACATTGCTTTATTCCCATTCTCACTTCTTCAGTAAATTTAGAACACTCAGGTGTACATGACACCTCTGGTCTCTGCCTCATAAGCCATTCTTTAAATCTTTCAGTTATGTCCACTGCACACAATCTGCCAGAAGTAACTGGCAAGTGGAGAAGAACAGAGGGTTCAGGTATAAAGAAACAAAGTGTTCCCAAGATCAGTGGGAGAGACATAAAAACCAATAACATGGCACAAGTGGTCAGTGCCATAATAAGGAGAGGGTGGCTCTGAGGTATAGCCAAGAGTAAGAAGGAACAGAAACCACAGAAGAGGAGGGTGGGAACATCTGTCTGTCTGCAGCTGTGCAGTGTAATCAATATGCCTTTTAAAGAATCTAGAGTCAGAGCTAGAGCCATTGCTATTCTGTAATTAAAAAGAAATAATCATTCCCTCAAATTTAGCTGGGCTAACAATACATTCTATGAGTGGATATGCTGATTTCTTTACCAAGAAATTAGAAGAAAAAAATTAAAAGTATTTGTACAGAATCTGAAAGTCTATGAATTTCCAAGCCCCAATTCTATAGTGTACTTGCCTTTATTCTTATTAATTTTTTTTTATCTGATGATTCTTTTTGTGAACATCATCCTCACTCATGTTTTAAATAGTCATTATAAACTGGTCAAATTATATATAGTGATGATATATGATCCTCCAAATAAAAATGATCAAAGAATCATTAAAATGTAAAGATTACATATACACATATATATAATATAAATGTTTAAATATATATGTATGTGTAAAAGTGGGGTGTGTGTGTGTGTATGTGTATTTATATGTCAGTCACACTGACACATAAAATTACCTACCAAAGAAGGTTCACCTGGGACCAATAGATATATATCAACTGGGAAGTGTTTTCATGTACATTTTGAAGCCCCATTCTAGATCTACCTATTCAGAAACTTGGGGTGGGCTCAGTAATCAGTGTTTTCAGAATATTTCAGTCAATTCAGATGTAAGTTAATGATTAAGAATCATAATAAGAAAGATTTTCTGGATTCTTGGTATAATATTATAATCATTATACCATTCTGACTCACTTTGCTTGAATTTTAAATTTAAGCAGTAATACATTCTTTATCCTGTTTAACTCACTAACATTGCTTTATTCCCCATTGTAACTTTCCAGGTCAGAGAAGAAAGTTATGATTTAGGGTTATTTCCTGCAGTTTGTATCTGCACCAGGAAAACGTCAGGCCTCTTAACCCAAATACATGAGCTATCTTTTATTTGGTAAGGATAATTTTCCATGTGTGTGTTTAATATGCTACACATAGAAATTTTTGAAGACTGCTGGAAAACTGTAGAGTTAATATGCTTCAGAAAGCAGCATATCAGAACTCCAGTGTTTCTGTCCCAGGGCTACCGTACACTCAACCTTACTATGTTTGTAACTTCAGTTAAATTCTTCAAGTATCAAGGTCATCAGCAGTCACTTGCACAAATATTGCCATTCTGTCCTCCTTAGAAGTTTGTTTGAGGATAAAATGAGAGAAAAACATGAACTAAAGTTTTTGAAACCTGTAAAAATACTGATCAAACACATAAATAGAAAGTGGCCAAGTTTGACCCTACAATATATTGAAAAAGCAGTGTCCCAAGAATCAGTGGAGAAGAAAGCATCAGTATGAAAGAAGGCAGCAAAAGAGTTATTGCACGGTGCTGTATTTGTATTTCCCTTCTTTTGAATCATCCATTAGGGAACTGAGGTAGCAAAGGAAGAAATCACTAGGTCTCTAAGTGGTGTTTATTCCTGGTAGTTTGCAGGCGACATTGACCAGGAACAAACAGATAAGAAGCCAAAAGACTTAGTAAAATGTACTGCAAGAGTTCATAACCCACTTGAATCTAATGTATGAAATATGATATGCCAAGAGTTTTGTAATGTTTTGAACAACCAATAAAAAAAAGATTAAAAAAACTTCAATGACTGCTTAAACTTATAGAAATACCATTGCTATTGAAGCCATACACACAGAAAGTGGCATGCAATCTGAGAAGCTCACAGAGGGTGTTTTGCTTCTAAGCTTGACTCAGGTTCATTTATTGTTGGTTGGGGAGCTCTTAGGAAAGTATCAGATCTCCTGTCAAAGATTAAGTTTTCTCTCTTGACCACATTGATGTTCTTGTACTGTTTTACATTATTACTGAATGGCCTTTTGTGGTACACTTATTATATTCATGTTTCAACACTGTGGGATCAAGAGGTTGTCATGTAGTTTGAGACTAGATAAAATCATAACTAATAGATTTCAGAATAGTAACAACATAGGTGGAGTTCAAGGTTATCTTTGTTGCTAAGATGAGTGCAGGTTTTTTGTTAGGAAAACTTATCTGTTTATATAATTCAGCCCCCAACAAAATGTTAAAGCATTTTTTTAAGCTGTGTAGGTGTCAGTGAATGCCAAAAAGTGTCTAAGAATTCATATGGAATATATTCCTAATCATAATCACTTACATGTAGAATCAAAAACAGAAAAGTAACAAAGCAAATAAACAATCAAATCTTAGGGGGAAATGTCTAAATTACTTATAGGCTAAAGAAGAGATAGTAGATAGGAATGGTGGCATACACCTGTAATCCCAGCAGCTTGGGAGGCTGAGGCAGGAGGATCATAAGTTCAAAACCAGCCTCAGCAAAAGTGAGGTGCTAAGTAATCAATGAGACCCTTTCTGTAAATAAAACAAAATAGGGCTGGGGATGTAGCTTAGTGGTCAAGTGTCCCTGAGTTCAATCCCTGGTTAAAAAAAAAAAAAAAAAAAAAAGCTAGTAATTGAAATTACAGAGAATTTAATTAGTTAAAAAAATGTAGTCCCAAATCAAACATATAGAGTTTATTTAACATGGTAATTAGGAAATATTTTTGTCTCAGTGTATTCAAATAATTATGACAGTTATAACAGGAGCATCATTTTTAGATAACACTGAAGAAGTAGCCTCAGAAAATTATTGATTAAATTTACACAGAGTAACCATCTGCATAATTTTTGCTTTTCTGGACAGTCAAAAATAGAATTAAGCTGAAAAATTTTAAAGCATCAAAATAAAAAAAAATTACTGACTTTTTTATATTTCATGAGACATTTAGGAAAAATTTTCATGAAAAAAAGAATAAAATTAAATTTTTAGTGTTCAATGGAGGAATCCAGGGGGAAAAAGTATTTTTTTTTAAATTTGGAAAAAAAATATATAAATAATGTTATTTAAAATTTAGAAACAATGAAAAGACTGAAAAAAAAATCAAAACTTAAATTTCTGGGAAAAACACAAACACACAAGAAACATTCAAACCTTTGAAGGAGAAGAAAACAATACATAAACTGCAATAGGAAATGTAAAAAGTACTGAATTAAAAACATTGCTTATAATTTGAACACTCAACATATAGAATAAATTGTTTATAAAGCAAATAAATTATAAAATGTATCTTATGACATACAAGATTTGAGTATTATTCCAATTATACAAATACTTGTGTTTCCTGCAATGGGAAACCATTCTCATATTACTTTTTCTTTCTTGCTCTCTTCTCTGTGCTTCATTTTTGACTTCCAATAATTTTGACATTATGCCATCCAACTCAATAATCATTCATTTCAATACTTCTTTCTCCATCAGTATGTAATATGCTGCTTAATCTATGCACTGAGATTTTTTAAGGACTATGTTTTAATATGTCCAGTTAACTTTATTTAAAACCTGACATTCCTGCAGCCTGATAGAACACATTTGGAAAATGCAAGGCTATCAACACATCACTTAAATGAAAGAATATCACTTAAAATTCTGAGAAAGCCCTATTGCTCCTCTCCAACCCTATATCTCTGCTTCCTCTTCTTGCCTCCTGAGATAATTTCCATTGTGAGAAGATCCATGGAACAGGGTGGAGGAAAGTGTGGTTGCGCAGTCATTAATCAAGACCTCCAGAGACCAAGCAGGAAGCAGGTCTGATTTTATTGTGCACTTACCATGTAGCTAAACAGATTATAGGCAGCCACCAATGTAATTTCTTCAAACTTTCCTTGCAGTACCCAATTGAGGAGCAGGCCATGGAGCAAGCACAGGGACTGAAACATGTGGCCTCATGCCCAGGGATGTGCCTGTGGGGTAAGCTGGTTTGCTGCTCACAGGCCTAGCACAGGGGAGTGATTTGCCCCTCAGATGCCCTTGATGTATGCCATGTATGCAGTACTTCATGCACTTGTCCCCACACTTCATTCTAGTAGGTGCATTTATCATTTCTTTGGTTTCTTATAAAATATCTTATGAAACCAATGTATATTTTCTTTCAACTATTTTCCTTTTGTATTCCACTTTATTCTAAATTTTAATTTCTTTGTACAGTTGTATTAAATGTTTACCTCAACATTATTGTTCTACCATGCATCAGTGTTGATTCATCTAGGCATCGGTAAATTTCACTGAATGTAGTACTTTACATGTAGACCTTTACATAAAGACCTAGTCTTTATGTCTGTTCTTCTTGATGGACATTTAGAATGTTTACAGTGTTTGCTATAAAACAGTTTTGCTATGAACCTTCATATACACTATATCTAAAGCTTTCCCCGAAAGAGCATATATTAAAGGCTGGGTACTCAGCCCATAATGCTATTTATGAGCTGGTAGAATCTTTAAGAAGTAGAACCTCTTAAAGGAAGAGGGAGTTGTGTTACTGAAGGTGTGCCCTCAAAGAGGGTATTGGGATCATACTACTTCCTATTTCTCTTTGCTTCTTGGCTGCCATAAGGTGAACAAGCCTTCACTGTCATGCAATCCTCCATGATGTACTTACTGTGTCATTACAGTCTCAAAGGAACAAGGCCAAGTAATGATGGATTGAAACTTGTGAGACTGGGAGTCGAAATAAATTATACAATTTTTTTCATTTTAAGTGGATTATCTCAGGTATCTTGTCACATTAAGGGAAAGCTGAGTAACAAACACATATACATTTTCTGATAGCTATATGTAAGGTTTTATCAGGTATCTAAAACTAGAGAAGTTAAATCACAACTAGATCATAAAGTACAGGCATGCTTATGTGTAAGATATATTCTAATTGTCTTCCAAAGAAATAGCCTCCCATCAAATGACTTCTCAAAATTTTGTATCTTTGCCAAAAGTGTTTCCTGAAAAGTACTTAAAAGTGAAAAATTAAATAGAATTATGTTTTGGAAGTTTAGAAATGTATTTTATCAAGTTCATGGCATATCTATCAATCTGTTCATTCATCAATCATATACCTATATATAATTTACATTTTTATTCATGCGTGGATATTGTACTACTTAAATAATCTATTTCTAGTGAGATGGTCAAATATTTTATCTTGTTTTTCTGTTTGTATTTCTTTCTCTTCCCCTCTCTCTATTTTTTCCTTTCCTTAGACTTTTTCTATAAGAAAGAAATGTCTTGCTCTATACTGTGTCATAGAGAAAAATACTTCAATTTTTTTTTCTGTAAATGTTTTTACTTTACTCTGGTTAAATCAGATCTTGGACATTAAATGGCTTGTGGCTATTTTATTATCTGCTTTGTATTTCACTATAAATTGGGGTGGTATATTTTTGTTGTTTCATTGAATACTTATCGTGCAATGTTCTAATACTTAGACACATAGTTCTCTTTCAATCCTACAAAATCTACACTTTGATACTACAAAAGCTTTGGTCTTGGATAAGTTGTAAAAAGTGAAACTCATTGATCTTATGTAGCAGGAGAAATGTTTGATTTTAATTTTCACTGCTTTGGGGACTCTTGAAGATATTTTACCTATAAAACGTAATTCCAAATAAGACATTGAGGTAAGTAATTGGATGGAGTTATTTGGTGTTGCAAATGTTAATGTATCACAAACCCTTTAATTTAATAGTGATTTTGATTTAGGTACAGTAAAATCAGCATAGAGTTTTTCTCTAACTAAAGATAATAAAATGACAGAATCAGATGTTTTCCCATCTATTTTAATTCATTATATCAAAATAACTTATACACATCAAAAACTGTTTTCTATTGGCATGACAGGAGACCAGACATCCATATATTTAACACTCACTGTGGAAGGCATACACTTTTGCTCATAGACATCCAAGTCAAGTTCATTTTATTTTCATCATTTATGATACACTTCTTGAATATTTTAAAAAGGCTTTTGGTCTTAGAGTTTTACCAAAATTTATACTGCCGAAGCAAACTTGCTTATTCTTCATGGAACAAAGTCATCATAACAAAAATTTTTACTTTATGCTAATTAGAATGTTTGATAAAATCTGAAGCTGAAGAAAAAAGAGCAATTAGCAAAATGATATTACACATAGTGTCACGTAACTTCTAAACTTTATTTTAAACTCTATGATAATTGACAGCTTTATAAAATTTATACTCTCCCAGATTAGCAAAATAAGTGATAAAAGTTAACCATCCCATTCAAGTCAATGAAATATCAAGTGGTAAGAATGAATATTTGAATGAATAATTGATATGTTTCAAGTCTTTTTTCTTCTTTTAAAACTCTGCATTTATTTCACACTGAGTCTGTGGATGTATCTTTTTACTGTTTTTAATGTGCATTCAAATTAAGTCTAAAACTATCTTGAGATTCTTGCTTTTCCCATAAAAAAAATAATGGAGAAGTTTAGAACAATCATTTTCTCTCTAAGACAATTTATAGCAAGTCACTTCCCTGATGTAAAATTCCTTTCATTCTTTTCCTTTTCTTTTCTCATGTATTAACAAATTAGAGCATTCATATCTAAAAAGTATAAAATGGCATCATGATTTTTTAATACAATGAGGATTGACCAAATTAAGTTGATTAACATTCTCAACTGGATCCGCTCATTATGCTTTTAAAAACACCAATGCCTCACTAAAAGAATCAGTAGTCTGGAAATGTCATGACAGCATCATTCCAGTGATTCCTAATAATCATAACTATTTTGTGAATTGTTTTCTTCAGAAAAACTTGAGCTTGTGATTTTACTGAATTATTAAAATGTTTTAAAATAATTTTAGTATATGTGTACATCTGTATGCACATATATACATAAATATCACTTATATGCATTCTAGCTATAATTTTATTATGTAGTGATCATTTGATAAATAAAAAGTAATCTAACGTAAATGCATTGTTTAATAGCTTAACTTCATTCCACGAAACTTTTTGCTTAAAGTAATCAAAGTATTGATATTTAGACTATGGTCTTGAAATCCCTTTAAGTTAATTAATAGATAATTTTATGCATATTTCCTATTTTTAAAATTAAATCATTACTTTTATTATCTAGTATTCTACGTCACCATAACTTCTCTTTAATTCCTCAAAGTCCATTAATTTCATGTGTGTATCTGAAAAGCCTTTTCATACTGTAAAAAAAAAAAAAAGTGATTTATCTTGATTCAGAGGCATTGCCTGATTTGACACAGAATACTTTTCTCAAGTTTTCATAGAATTGGGAACATTCAGTGTTTGAAGTGATTTGGATGTATGCTATGTTTTATGAAATTTGAAATCCTACCAAGAAACTTTGAAATCTATGTTTGAGACCCTTCAGTTAGGAACAGTTCATCACTTCCATTTGCAGACTCAAATTTGTGGCAGAAATGTCTTTATGTGGAGCAGTAATCCATTTGCAGAGCCACCCAACCAGGGCCTCTGCTGTTACTCTTAGCTTTAATCCACATAAAGTTATACTTACATCATCATAAATGATTTTCATATTTAAAGACAAAATTCATTTGCTCACTTAATAAAAGTGTCTGGATGATATATATCCAAAAAAAAGTAATTATTTTCAATCTTATTTCTGAAACTAAGACTCCATATCTACAATTCTCCACCCTGTCCCCATGCATTTCATTCTATCTGTATTTTTCAGTTTTAACATTTTCAATTGAGTGCAATATTTCCTATATAATATTTAGCACTAATGTGTACTATCATTTGAGATACATTTCTAAGCATTTATGCTGGATTTTATATGCAATGCCTACTTTAAATTTCAAAACATCTCTGTGTTTTTAAAATATTATTATCATCATATATAATTTATAAAACTAAATTGGGGAAATTAAAATATGAAACAATAATCTGCAACATATAATAGAAATGTATCTTCATAATAATCACAATTATTAGGTTATAGCATATATTTTTTGACTCTCTTTGGTGCCATGGCCACGCAAGGAATCTTTCTGTCTCCTGCTCTTTCTAGAAACATGAAGGGCCTGTGGAGCACATTTCAAGACCTAGGAGCACACATTTTTCAGCTCTGACCACACACATGCAAACAGCTTCCTTCATTTTGTAAAGCTAAAATGATTCTACCCTGGGTTAAGTGGAATAGGAAAGAGAGCCATGTAGTTCCTGGAAGTGGGCTCAGAATGTTTTAGTCATGAATAGGCATGACTCCAACAATTACTATCCCAAAATAACAACCGGTTAAGTATCTAGTACCCACAGCACAACAGTGTACTAAGTTTATATGATATTTAGGTGACAATCTGATTAAGAAAGTGAGACTTTGTCAGGCACCTTGGTACACTCCTGTAATCCCAGTGGCTTGAGAGGCTGAGACAGGAGGATGGCAAGATGGAGGCCAGCCTCACTAAATTTACAGAGGCCCTAAGTATCCTAGTGAGATCCTGTCCCCAAATAAATTTTTTTAAAAAGGCTGGGAATGTGGCTCAGTGGTAAATTACCCCTGGATTTAATCCCTGGTAAATAATAATAAATAATAATAATAATAATAATAATAATAATAATAATAAAAGCTCTTTGAGATGAAATGAAAGGACACAGACATTAATTCAAACTTGCAAAAAAAATACATAATGAATAAAATACCAGTATGTGAGAGCTAAAATGACTTCATGTCAACTTAGAGCTAAATGGAATAGAAAGTAGCCCCAGAAAGCCACACCTGATGATGGAGATCATCAGACATTTGTCTTAGAAGAGAGAGAGAGCCACAACAAAACTTGCCCATTAATCAGTCACACAACAGCAACTCCTGACAAACGTACCTGCTTTAGTTAGCTATTTTGTCATTATGACCAAAAAAACTTACAAAGAACAATTAGAGGAGAAAAAGTTTCTTTATCTCATGGTTTCAGAGGTGTCAGTCTATAGACAGCTGACTCCACAACTCTGAGCCTGAGATCAAGCAGAACTTATGGTAGAAGGGTGTGGTGGAGGAAAGCTGCTCAGAACAGGGTAATCAAGAAGTAAAGAGGGAGAGACCACACACCAGAGACAAAATACAAACTCCAAAGTCATGCTCCCAATGACGGACCTCCTCCAGCTGCACCCTGGTTGCCTAGAGTTACTGCCCAGTTACTCTCTATCAGTGGATTAATGCACTCATAAGGTTAAGGCTCCAATAACACAATCATTTCACCTGTGGGCATCTTTTTAGGTTGTAACTAAGTTCTAATTATTCATTTCCTGATCATGTTTTTTAATGCTTTAATAATGTTCACACCTATTTTTCTTTATTTCTTCATTTTTTTTTCTTCAGGTCTGGTTGGTGGCTGCTGCAGGGCTTTCACTTCCTGCCCATAGGTGAAGAATAGCCTTCCATGTCTCAAATATGAAAAACATTGATATGAATACAGGGATGTGATTCTCAGGCTTCCGTTTTTAAAAGAGCATGGTGGGGGTCTCTGGTAACAACGTGGACTATTGCAGGTCTGAGATGGACCCAGGAAGAGCACTTCTACAAGCATCCCCCAGGTCACCTGACACAAGTGATCCAGATCATACCTTGATAAACAATGAAAAAAGGAAGAGACTGACATTTGGTGGTAACAAATAAAACTCTACCAGATATATAAACGGCTGGTGAAGGCGTTCCTGCACCCCATGTCTGACAGGGTCACAGCATGGGGGTTGCTGTGGCAGGGCCACACCAGTCTGGAAACTGGAACCATTAGGAATATTAAGGTTTTGTTTGTGATACTCATGATATGGATAACAGGGCATATGACAGTCAATAATAAAATTACGTATTGCCTGAGACTGCAGAAAAATTCCCAGAATGAGATTAAGGATACGATTGAGACATGCCATGAGGTGTGTTTTAATATCTCTCAGGATACAAACAACAGTGTTATTCCTCAAGCCTAAACAACAAGAAATATTCATCCCATGGTTAACAATTTACCCTAGTCCCCCTACAACCCTAGGCCCTGCCACAGCATCCTCCATGCTGTGACCCTGTCAGACAGTGGGTGCAGAAATGCCTTCACCAGCCTTTTATAAATCCTAAAGCCACAATCTGTACAACAGCCTCGCTACAGAAAAATAATTGCTGTGCCAACAATACAACCACCATATATAGCTTATGGTTTCCCCCTTGAGGACAAGAGGCTAATAAAAATACATCCCCCAACGAATAGAACCTCCTTTGCTTTACACAGAAATTTATGATGAAAATGGAAAACACATAGTTAATATAAATGACAAATGGGTTGAGGTGTAAAGCCTGCCCTTTAGTTAAAGATTACAAAGACATAAGGATTGGTGTGCTCTGACCTGGGATCAAGGAAGTTCTTTAAGAAAGCAGTTGAACAGGTCATATGAAAAAAAGAAAATTACCTTGGAAATTAAAAAAAAAAGAATAATGTAAAATTAACATAGCTATATTTTAGAGGTGCTTCAGAGTAGTAGGCTTTTAAATAATAGACTTTCACTACTGAGTATGTTTTACTGGAATTTTAGTTTAGAAGTAAGAAAGCTTACCAATTATCATAAGTATGCTTTAAAGTTAAAGGTTAATGAAATATTTATAGGTATGCTTTAAAATTACAAGTGAATAATAGGTCAATAGTCATGTAGTCTAGTTGCGTTGCCCAGCAAGCACCTAGTGATTGAAGTGAAAACATAAAAGCTTAGTCATGACTGACTAAAGTTACAGAAAAATGTTTTATTTTATTTATTTATTTTTTTTGTGGTGCTGGGGATTGAACCCAGGGCCTTGTGCATGTGAGGCAAGCACTCTACCAACTGAACTATATCCCCAGCCAGAAAAATATATTGAACAATATACTCAATATCTTAGGTAATCAATGTATGTCAGAAAAGATTGTAACTCTTGAAAATTATGTAAATCAAAAAGTTTCGGGCTTTGAACCTATCCATTAACATATACGTGAAAAAACACCTGTAAAAAAGGTATAAAAATAAAGATCCCTCCAGGGGCAGCAGAGATTTCTTCTGGAGGTTGCTGGTATCTTGCAACCTATCTTCCCAACTCCTGTTCTTTTGCTGACGCCACTCCTCCTTCAGGACCCCTGGAACCCCACTCCCCCGACAGGGGCTGGATCTCGTCAAAAGGCATCTCAGTCACTTTATGCTCTAGGCCTATTTATTGCCAATGACCATCTCCACTCACAAATAATCCTCTCCTTTATGTGTGCCCAGGATATTATTTTGTGAGGTGGTGGGTAGTAGAGTCAGGCCATGTGTACATATCCTGTTTTAATTCTTGAGCTTTGTGGTAGGTGTTTGTCTCATCTATTCTAAGGATTTGGTGAGGTGTGACCAGTGTAGTCCATTTTCCTGAGTGGACTTTCTATAAATGCTGCTGCTTCAGGTCATGCTGACCTTGATTGTACAGGATACAGCTTTATGCTGGGACTCTAAACTGCCTTCCTCAACCCAGACTGAACTGACATGCTATAAATTTAATATGGTATGCTGTTTGTAACTACTTTTCAGATATTCTACAACTTGGTTATTGATTTTTCTCCTGAAGGTGAAAAATTGTAAGATGACAATGACTTGCCAAGCACTTTAATTTTTATTTTTATTGTTTTTTAAATATTATCACACTTGAAAATCAAATATCATTCTAAATTACACTTTGTAGACGATATTATTCTTTTCCTAGTAATCTGTGTTTTGAAAAAATAAATTATCTAAGTGCTTTTGAAATTAAACATATATTTGTCATCAAGTTGTAGCATTTAATATCAGGCATCCAACATGGAACATCTCTCAAAATAATGTTTTCTCTGCATAATGCCCCTTGACTTCTTAATCCAACCATGGAGAATACCAAAAACTCTCAATATGCCTTTCAACCAGGGGTGATATAGGAAGACAATTGGGTTTGATACAATTTTCAAAGCATTTTATAAAACAAAAACAAAATCAGGTACAGTCAGGCAAAAGAATGAAATTGGACTTTCTTATACTATATACAAATAATAACATATAATGGATGAAACACATAAATGTGAGAGCTAAAATGATAAAAATCGTAGGAAAAAAACAGGGAGAAAATTATTGAGACATTGAATTTGGCAATGTTTTATTGACTGTGACAAAGAAGCACAAAAACAAAAGAAAAAATAGACTGAAATTTATTAAAGTTAAAATAACAAAAATAAAGAAAAATTTCTGTGCATCTAACCATGTATGTTTAGAAAAACTAAGTTTGATTTTTTTTTAAAAACTCCAGCAATAGTCTCTGTGTGACAGGCAAATATAACATCTTTAGATTAAACATAAAGAAAATTCCCGACCTAATAAATGAAATGATACTTTTATGTATCTTATTGAACTAAGTAACAAAGCCTCCTTTTTCTTTATAAGAAAAACTCCATAAATTGAAAAATCAATTTCAAAATACTTTTTCAGTCTATAACAAATAAAGTGCACATGTTTTATATCATCTTAATAATATAAATCATTACAATAATGCACATGCAAACTTAATGTTCATAATTGCTCCTGATAATCCAATATGCCACATAACATTGCTAAATAGAGCCTATTTTCCATAGTTTTTAATGGGGAAACCTAGAAACACACTACCAATTACCAACTACATAACAAAAACATTGAAAAAGCCCATGCTTTTCTAACAGTTGTCATGCAGGAGTATAAGATGCTTGAACTTTATCACCAAACAGCTAATAAAGCTGTTAGCAGGTATTTGCAATAGTGCCTCTTGTATTACAAGCTCTTCTCACTTTCTTCCCTTCCTTTCCCAGTTTTCTTTGGCACTTGTTCAACCTTGAATTTACAATCATTCTGTCTCAGATTTCTGAGTAGCTGGGATTACAGGCTTGTACCATTGCACCCAGCTCTGTTTCTTTTTTATAAATTTTTATTTTCCCCCTTTTGATAATACAGTTTTGGCCGTCTTTTCTTTCTTTCTTTAATTGGAAAGTCTTTTAAAATTCTTACATTATTTAAGCTTTAAACTTAATTTTTTTGATTTGTAACTTTAAAAATAAATTATTATCTATTGATGAAGAAATTAATAAATATTTATTACTTTGAAATTACCTACTTGTTTTAGTTTTCAGGATTTCAGGATTTCTTCACCATGCAATTTATCAAAACTGGGGCTCAGGAAACAGATCCTGAATTTCTGCATGTCTGAGAAGGCCCAAGAGCTGCCTTCTAACTTGAATGACAACATAAAAGGTCTTTGAATGGTTCCTGGAAGAAGTCAAAAGAAAAATAGATTTTGTTCCTTAAGTTCCATATTTTTTTTTAAATCACCTTTTATAGCATATGTATTCATCAACACTTACTTTTTTAACCTTTAATATTTTGTAAGCTTAGTAGAATATCATTATATATTGGTTCTTAAAATGATTTTGTATTGATGATTGCTCAATATGCAGGTAAGATTTTTATTTATTTAATGATAATTTTATATTTTTTGCATATAAAGACATTTTAGTTCACATTGTTGTGTACACAGCTTTAAGGACACTAATTATTTGATTTTGGAGTCTTGCACTGTTGCCTTTATTAATCATCACTTTAATTGTGCTCATTTTTGTTTCTTTCTTTCCCTGCATATAGTTCAGCTCATAGGTAATTATTTTGGGATCTTGTTGTATCGGGAGAAACTAGAACATTATGATTACACTTAATTATTTTAGTTGATGATTCATAATAGACCAATAAAAGATATTCTCCAGTTCAAATAATGTCCTCATCTCAGATAAACCAGGTCTTTTATGTCTTACAAGCTTGTTATGGTTTAGATGTGAGGTGACNTTTAATTGAAGATGTCTAAGTCAATTCACTTTTAAAAGTATGCTATACTTGGTAATCCATAAATAATAGGTACTTTTCCTTGTCATTATAGGGGAAGAGAAGACATCAGCAGATCATTGCCTATAGAAGGCTCTGTGCTTCAAAGATGGCCCCTTGTTGCTGCTTCCTCACATGGCAGAGTGAATGTCTGTTCTTACATGATAGAATAATAATACATCAGTTAAAACTCACTTCCTTGAGCCTTTTTATAGAAACACTAATCTCTCATATGAGTCTAGTCAGCATCTAAAGCCCCACTCAGTACTATTATTGCATTGGACATTAAATTTCAACCTGAATTTTGGAGGGACTCAAACATTTAAACTGTAATCATGTATTATTGATTTTTTAAAGAACTTTTTGTTTGTTTATTTATTTATTTATTTTATGTGGTGCTGAGGATCGAACCCAGTGCCTCACACATGTGAGGCAAGCTCTCTACCACGGAGCCACAATCTCAGCCTATATTATTGATTTTTTTTTTTTTAAATTTTAAGGGAAAGGTTAAGTAAAACAAAATGGTTTGTTAATCATCTTTCCTGGAAATATTCAGTATTTAATGAAGTGGCTACAAAATGTAACTACAAGTTATATAGCAACACATTCTTAGCCATCTTTTTTTTTCCACTGTTTCATATAATTGTAACTAACCCCTTAATGCCCCCTTAACCTTATTTATCTTTCGGTTACTTTCAAGATGTGCAATACCAAACCATGAATGGGCAGCATGCATTTCAACTTTTAGTTTTCCAAAAGTTTTATATCTGATTGTTACATAGTCTGGAATGAACCTCAAGTACCACTGATGTGATACTTGTGGACATTATCTTGTCTACACACAGAGAAAATTTACTCATACTGACCTGTTAAATCTCTAATTCTGAAGAACTAAAGCAACTAGAGGGCCAATGAAATTGGTAAAGTAGGATCAGGGCTGGGAAATGCACAGAGACCTACATCTTTTCTCTGTCCCCTGATGCCTGTGTGATGACTGGTTTCTTAATGTAAAAAAAAATAAATAAAATCTTAGTATTCTCTGTGTGATTATGAGATCAACAGAGCTACTCTCAAAGGCATGTCTACAGACATTTTATACAAAAAAAAGCAGGAAAAATCTTTTCTGTATGGGAAAAGCACCAAATCCTTTATTACATGTGCATCATTAAAAAAAAATCCTTTATTTTTTTACACCTTCTCTCTTTTAAGATATCTGGAGCAGATTGATTTGCTTAAATTTTTAAATGTGTGTTTATATATCTCTCTTCATATATATTCTCTTAAAAATCTTTTTTTTTCTTTTTTTCAGGAATTGTGCTCCAAGCTACCTTCATAGAATAAAAGCAAAAATACAAACTATTGCCTGAAATCCCAAGTAGAAGACAAACAAGAGAGGAAAAAATAAACAAAAACACTCACAAAGGAAGTTCTTTCTTAGGCATCTTTCCTTTTCCCTCTGAGAGTACCACTTTTAAAAAGGAGAGCAAAAAATCTGAGATGATAGAGGAGGCATCCTGGGGAAGAATCTATCCTGTCTCTCTAAGGTGTGCTGCAGCTGCAGGGAGTGGTGTTGGCTGTTTCTTTGTCTGAAATAAGCCTTCCACAAACATGATTTTGAACAGTGAAATTCTACTTATTCTTCGAATCTCATTTCAATGGTTTCTTTCAGAGAATCTTTTCCATACCCTTCAGAGCAGGTAAGGGAAGGAGACTTACTGCTTTAGCCAGCAACTTTTGTTACAGTACTTGCCACAAAATATTATTTAAAAATTCATTTTGAAATTTTTTATGTCTGTTGCTCATGCTGGAATATAACCACCACGAGAAAGAGACTTATTATCTTTTTTTTTTTTGGCCATTTTTCCTGTGGTAGTTGAATATGTCTTTAATAACATATGGTCCTGAGATAATTTGAGCCAATTTTACACACCGCAGGGATATTTATAAAATTGGGGAAAATACATTTCTCATGCAGAGTTCTCATAAATGGAGTACATCATCTATCCATTCTATTTTCAGAAGAGCTTACTTTCAGGTGTGCAAATCACTCAAACATTTACAAAGAATGTATCCATGACATCTTTAACCTACTCCTTTGTTCACTCTTAGGAGAAAATAAAAAGACAATTCAGAGTGTATAAGTCTAGGAAATTCGAAATGATTTTTCCAAAATTCTATTCACAGGAATGAACGAGTATCATTAAATTTGATTAGTCCTAAAGAGAGCTGGGAAGCAGTATAGGATTCTCAGACACTGAAAAGAAGGTGATGTTAATTGCTGAGTTCCAGGATAAAGATGACTCTTCTCTGCTTAAAACTGTGTTCATTCCAGGTTCCCCAAATGAAGGGAAATTGACTTTTCTTATATTGCTTCCTAAACCCCTTAGAGGTGAGGGTCAAGCCCAGGAGAATTGCTGTTTTTTCACCCTGAGATGGCTATATCCCAAGGCTATGGACAAATAACGTAAAAATGAAAAGTCAAACAAATATGTTTGCTAGTAGATGCTGAAGGTTCATGCATCATATTAGTAAGCAAATCATGGAAAAGATAAGGTTCGAAGAGCATTTAAGAAGCACGGCTAGAAAAGGATTGCCAAAAAGGCCATTACTATCTAAATCCGTAACTGGTTCATGTTCTAGGATAATATCCATGTTTATGTGTACTAACTTCTAATATGATAAGGCTATAAAATATCTGAACCCTTGCTATTAAGGGAGGTTAGTTAAAATAGATTCCCTATAATAATCAAAATGTCAAATGAAGGCTCAATCCTATAGACAGACACATATATACAAAGGTAATGAAAGATATATAGATTGATAGATACTTCCATATATATGTACATACATACACAGATAAATATGCAGATAGATATGCAAATATAAATACACAGATATATATAGAGGCAGACAAAGGTAGTGACATACATAGGTGGATGGAAGGATGGATGGATGGATCCATGGATGGATGGGCAGTCGGGCAGATATATTATCAAAGCCAACATTATCTTGTTTTATTTTCTAGTTTAGATTGACTTTTAAAAATAAAAATGTGAATGAGGTATCTCTGAGGGTCTAATAACTTTAATTTTCAACAGGGCAAAATTTTAAGGTATCTCCTTTTACCTGACAGTACCACTTTAGGGTAGTCAGATTTTTGAAAGAGTGGATGCTACTCTGTAAACTAACAGAAGGAATGATCACAACTGCCACTGGGTCCCTTCGCCCCAAATAGCATTTACAAGTTGCAAGTAGTTCCACTTAAATTGAATGTTGAAACAAAATTTTAATCAGAAATCTGGTTGAGATCATTAGATTTCTAAGAGATAAAGCATCTAAAATTAGAGACGGTCAGATGAGAGGAGAATGAAGGTGAAGGCCTGGTAACCAGAGTTGTCTCATGACCACAACCACAAAAACTACTTTCCTTTGAACCTAGTAGAATGTAAACCATAATAAAAGACCACTGAATCTTTAATGCCAAATAGTTTCCACAAAGTTATTTAAGAAAAAAAAAATTATTCACACAAAGTAACATAATTTCTTCAAGTTGTCTATGTGATTTAAGTTAAATTATAGGAATTTTTTCATAGCATTGGCTCTAGAAGATAGCATTGAATTGCTGCTCAAAAAATGAATACTATGCCCCTCACCCCCCGCGCCTGCCAGGTAGGCGGAACTGTGACCACCAATAGAAAAGGCCCAGTGGCCTGCGGAGGGGCAGAGCTTCCAATCACTCCTGCAAGGTAGGCGGGCCTGCGACCCACCGGCAGAAGAGGA
>NW_026009875.1:24547-31724 GCF_001458135.2 Marmota marmota marmota
AACATTAAACAGAGATGAGAGGTGGGAGGGAAAGGGAGAGAGAAGGGAAATTGCATGGAAATGGAAGGAGACCCTCAGAGTTATACAAAAGTACATACAAGAGGAAGTGAGGGGAAAGGGAAAAATAATACAAGGGGAACAAATGAATGTCAGTAGAGGGGGCAGAGAGAGAAGAGGGGAGGGGAGGGGAGTGGAGGGGGGATAGTAGAGGATAGGAAAGGCAGCAGAACACAACAGACACTAGTATGGCAATATGTAAATCAATGGATGTGTAACTGATGTGATTCTGCAATCTGTATATTGGGTAAAAATGGGAGCTCATAACCCACTTGAATCAAAGTGTGAAATATGATATATCAATAACTATGTAATGTTTTGAACAGCCAACAATAAAAAATTAAAAAATAAAAAATAAAAAAATAAAAAAAAAATAAAAAATAAAAAATATAATGAGGGGCTGAACGGTAAAGTGCTTCCCTGGCATGTGTGAGGCACTGGGTTCGATCCTCAGCACCGCATAAAAATAAATAAATTTTTTAAAATGTTTAAAAAAAAATGAATACTATTACTACCTTTATTTTTTATTCCACTAAATTTTTTGAATAAGACATTTTGGAAATAAAGTCTTCAAGAAGGAAAACTACCAGGATTAGGGGTGGCAGTGGATTCTGCTATCAAAATGTGCTGCTAGAAAGAAGAGTAGCCACCTCTGTCACCTCTTGATTTTCTTTCCCAGAAATGGAGGCAATTAGGACAAATTTAAATCTAATAAAAGTCCTCTAATGTTTTTTCTATATGCAGATGGTATTTTAAATTCCTCTAATATCTTAGGGAGGGATTTAAAGCATTCTGAAAATTAATTTGTGAACTCACTAAAGCTGGGGTTTCTTTCATTCACATTTTTACCTTCATTGATTAACCCCAGGAACATCAAAGCTTATTTCTATTAAAGATTTGTGGTTTGAACACTGTTTTGGTGGATAAAACTCACATGTGAGATAATACAAGAAAGTTCAGAGAAGAAATGATTGGGTTGTGAGAACCTTAACCCAATCTGTCAATTAATCCCCTGATGGGTTTAACTGACTGGTAACTGGAGGAGGTGGAACATTGGGCGTGGGGCTTTGGGTATATATTTGTACGTGGTGAGTGGAGTCTTGCTCTCTGCTTTCTGATCACCATGTGAGCTGCTTCCCTCTGCTAAACTCTTCCACCATGATGTTCAGCCTCACCTTGAGCTCCAAGGAATGGACCTGGCTGTTTATGGACTAAAAACTCTAGAACCATAAGCCTCCAAATAAACTTTCACCCTTCTACTATTATGTTGGTGGGATCTTTTAGTCATAGTGACAAAAAAGCTGACTAAAACAAACAACTTCAGCATGTAGCCACAATTCAAGAGACTCATGATACAGAGTGAGAGCTTTGCTCAGGCTGCTAGATTCTACCAGATGGAGATGGACACCAAATATAATAAAATAAACTAAACACTATATTCCAAGGATGTAAAGGCCATATAAATGAAAAATAAAGGAGTGTAGCAAAGAAGAGGAATGAGAGAAATTTTAAATAGAGTTGTTAAGGTAGGCCTTCCAGAGACATTTGATTATAAATTTGAGGAAGTAGTAGTAAACCTTGGTGATACCTGTTGAAGGATCTTTCCTGAAAGAAGGAACTTCCAGTGTTACAGTGTTAAGGTAAAGCATATCTGTCATGTGTATGAGATGGTAGGAAAGAGAATATAACCAGGGAGAGTTGAGCTGCTGGGAAAATGGCATAAGCTAACAGAAAGGGATTGGGTCCAGGTGAAACATGGCTTCACAAATCATGGTGAGGATTTTTTTGCATCTATTCTGAGTTAAATGGGAGATTTTCAAATTGCAAGATTTTGAAAAAGGAGTAACAGGATGTGGATTTATGTTTTAAAATAATGTGCACCTCCGTGTGGTATGGAGAAGGGAAGGGAAATGAATAAACAAGAAAAGGTTATGCCATTAGTACAGATAAGACTTAGTGAGGTCTTGATTGGAGGCCAGGTTCACAGAGCAGGCGGAGCAGTGAGAAATGACCAGACTCTGGATGTATTTGGGTAGAAGGAGCAACAACATATTCTAATGGATTTACATCTTTATTTATTTATTTATTTATTCTAATTAGGCATATATGACAGCAGAATGCATTTTGATTCATTGTACACAATTGCAGCACAACTTTTTGTTTCTCTGGTTGTACACAATGTAGCGTTGCACCATATGTGCAGTCATATGTGTACCTAGGGTAATAATGTCCATCTCATTCTACCATCTTTCCTGCCACCAATCCCCCTCCCCACCCCTCCTTCCCATTTGTTCAATCAAAGTTCCTCCATTTTTTCCACCACCCCCCTTCACATTATGGGTCAGCATACACTTATCAGAGAGGACATTTGGCCTTTGTTTTTTTGGAATTATCTTACTTAGCTAAGCATGATATTCTCCAACTCCATCCATTTACCTGCAAATGCCATAATTTTATACTCTTTTAATGCCGAGTAATATTTCATTTTGTATATATACCACAATTTATATATCCATTCATCTATTGAAGGGCATCTAAGTTGATTCCACAATTTAGCTATTGTGAATTGAGCTGGTATAAACATTGGTGTGGTTGCATTATTATAGTATGCCAATTCTAAGTTCTTTGGGTATAGACTAAGGAGTAGGATGGCTGGGTCAAATGGTAGCTCCATTCTAACATTTTTAAGGAATCTCCATACTGCTTTTCATATTGGCTGAACCAATTTGCAGTCCCACCATCTATATATGAGTGTGCCTTTTCCCCCACATCCTTGCCAACACTTATTGTTGTTTGTATTCTTGATAATTGCCATTCTGACTAGCATGAGATAAAATCTTAAGAGTAGTTTTGATTTGCATTTCTCTAATTACTAGAGATGTTGAAAATTTTTTCATATATTTGTTGATAGAATGTATATCTTCTTCTGAGAAATGTCTACTCAGCTCCTTAGTCCATTTATTGATTAGGTTGTTTATTCTTCTGGTTTTGCATCTTGAGGGTGAAGAGAATGTGAGTAGCCAAAGTTGACTTCAGTGTTATAGGTCTGAGTAAGTTTAAAACAAAAATATACTGTGCATGGGATTGAGGAAAGCTGTTTGGGGAGCAGTTGGGTAGTGATGGTGGATGCGGAGGTATTGGGCTAACACTTGGATTTCTGCTTTGACATTTCATGTTAAAATATCAAATAGATATCCCATGCAAATTTCAAGCATGCCATTAGGTATTAAAGGCCGCAACATAATTAGGAAAGGTCTGGAATTGGGATATTAATTTTGTAGTCAGTATATATGTATATTCAGCATTAGTTTGATACTGGAGAGATAAGCAAAACATATATAAATTATGGAAGAAGGTGTGTATCTACAGTAAAGCCTCATCTCTTTGCAAAACAAAAAGTACATAAGAGTAAGCATACATGGGAAGTAAAGGAGATTAAGACACTTCTTGATTTCACAATTCTTATTCTTTTCTAACATTTGCCTTCCAAATGTATTTTTTGAGTGTTCAATAACCAGAAATAACTTCTTGTAATTGCATAATCATATGCTATTCAGAATTTCCTAATGACAGTCATTTTTGCCAGTGAATAACCTAAGTATATTAAGTGGGTTTGAGGCTGAATTTTTACTGTCACACATTGCTTCTTTCAAACTAGTTTTCTAATTCAAACTATATATTCCTTCTTCTATTATTTTATATTGTATTATTAGATTGTCAAGATAAAGACTCTGATTTAAGAAAAAATAAGAACATAGTTTAGTATGAGCCAAATATGAGTGACTGTGGCCCAGCAGCAAGAATTTAAGTTTTTCTCAATGACATATTCTGCCATGGGAGAAGTTACATGAGCTTTTATAGTCACGGAACAAAGTCATAACTTAATTCATTCAGTAAATGTATTGGTAGGGGCACTAGGTAGACAGGCTAGATACAACAAATCAAAGAAACACTCTCTGTGGGTTTCAGATGTTATCTTACAGCATCCTGAGCTGTAGGGTTGGTAGAGACTAGAAGAAGTCTTCTAAGCTAAATGATATATTCCAAGAGGTTTACCTAATAGTAATGAAACTGTTAGGTCAGATACAAAAGTAAATGTCTATTAAAGGGCCTAAGATATATTAAGACATTTTTTTTTTCTTGACCATTCCACCTCTCTAAAATCATGATGGTCTTGGCTAATGTTAAGCAATTTGCAGAATCTCTAATATAGATAATGCTTCTTCAAAGAACTACAGTTTCACATGACTGTAAATTCATACTTTCTGATTATTTCCTTGGAAAAGTTAATCTAACATGAAGTGAATTCTCTTGCTAAATCTGATCAGAAATAATGCATGTGATGAATTTAAAGCAATAAGAATGGAAAAAAAATAAGTAGATATAGACAGAGACTTATGGACTGCATAATATGAAAAATTTTGCTAATGTCACTGGATTGATTAAATGGGAATTATAAAAACTAAATTTTGTTTTTTATAACAAAGTACAGCCACTTGTATACTGTGATCAGCACAGATCATTGAACAGAGAATTAAACAGCAACTGAAGTTGTGCCTCCTGGCAAAATAGAAATATCTTCTGAAAGTGTAGATCATCATTTCCATTAGAGTGGTAAGGGTCTGCTCCAGTCATGTGACACTGTCAGGTGGTTTCCAAGGCAGGAAGCAACATGATCTGTGGCACAAAGACATGCTCCTGATGGTGGCACCAGTGATCCCTGGAATGGCCTCAAAGGTGTCAGAAATGAATAGTGAGTAGCTGGAACTGGAAGAGACCAAAAGGATAGAGCACACTTGGTCTTGAAAAGCAACCTAGCTCAAGGAAAATTCTTACTAGTGGTGATGATCCTTTCAATGCAGTGCAGACATCCTGGTTTTTGAAAAGAGCTGAGTGCTTGAAATTTTCCTGAGCAGAATGTTTGAAGTCATGCAAACTGCAGTGGCAAATAAGGCAAAAGCATTCTCTACATGTAGAAAAATCAGCAGAAGCTTTCAAACATACAAGTTATGAAACAACACAGCTGGGATTCTTTTAAAGCAGTGTGTCAAGTTATTACTCAGAGACTGAAGATGTGGATTTGCTTCCTGCTACATTTCTCTGAAAAGCAGTTGAAAGAACTGACTGTCTTCAAAATGTGGAGAGAAACATGAACATTATTTATGCTATTCAAGCTGGAATTTCTCTACTTGTGTTGAAACTTTAGCCTTTAATGTCAGTCAAAATCACTGCCACTTAACCAGATTATTGAGATGTTGAGGCCCTTCTATGCCATGGAGAGGTGGCAAATATAGTAAAAGAGGGTTGAGAGAATCAGTGACTTCAGCCCAAAAGACTAGGATTAAAATAATTGCTTCAAAAGAGTCTTAGTTAAGAGAAATGAATTTCTACACTTCAAACATGAAGATAATAAGAGTATATGTCAAAGTATAGAAATTTTATGATGAGTGAGAAAATTTTTGTGCAAATTACTTTTGACAATGTAGCCTCTCACACACAGTAGGTTGACTATAGCTAACTAAGCTGAAAAACGAGGAAAAATATTTGCAGGGATATGGAAAAATCCAAACACTTTGTGCATTGTCAGTAGGAATGTAAAATGGTGCAGACACTGTGGAAAACATATGGTTGTTCCTCAAAATAATTAGTAATACAATTACCATATGATTCAGAAATTCCAGTTTTGAATATAGACCCACATGAGTTAGCTAGGTCTCAAAGATTTATTTATGCATCTATGTGCATAACCATTATTTATAATACTAAAATGTAAAAACAAAACTAGTGTCAAAAGATAGAGCCCTTCCTCCACCCTATCAGGATACCTGTCCCTGCTCCAACCAGTTGCTAAGATAACCTGTCCCAGGAATTGCCCTTCCCTATAGGGAGCTATGAGGTTGTTAATAATGTGTCCTTGACTGCTCCATCCTTCCCTTCCCCTTTCAGCCCACTTGTTTCCCACCTTTTGGCCATCCCAGGGAGCATTCCTGGGCCTAGTCACATATGCAGGAGGGAGAGAGATAAGGGGAAGAGGGCAGGAGAACAAAACAATCCTAGGACATATAAAAAGAGCAGAATGCTTCTTGGGATACCAGGATACCAGCTATGGCCCCTTCTTCCTCCTGGGAGAAGTTAGTGTTATTCCTTTTTAAATAAACCCTGCTTTATATAATTAGGGTAGACAGAGAGAGAGAGGGAGGAGGGGAGACTCAGAATAACAAGACAGTGGTGAAGAAGTGCAGAGTTAAACTAATACTATCTGAGTTTAAGACTTAATCTAAATCCATAGTAATTAAGGTAGTTTGGTACTGATGAGAGAATAGGAAAAAAAAAAAAAAGATCAAAGTAACAGAATAAAATGTTGAGAAATAGATGCCCAAGAATATATTCAACAAATCTTTGACAAAGCAACAAAATATAATGAAGAAAAGAGAATGTATTTAACAAATGATTCTGGAAAAAATTGGATTTCCACATGACACAGGAAAGAAGAATCCAGACACAAATCCAAAATCTTTCACAAAAGTTAACTCAAAGCTGGGAGCCTTGGCTCATACCTGTAATCCCAGTGACTCGGGAGGCAGAGGCAGGAGGATCATGAGTTCAAAACCGGCCTCAGCAACAGTGAGGAGCTAAGCAATTCAATGAGACCCTGTCTCTAAATAAAATACAAAATAGGGCTGAAGATGTGGCTCAGTGGCCGAGTTGAGTTCAAACCTTGGAACAACAACAACAAAAAAAATTAATTCAAAATGGATGACAGAACTCCTTGTCAAATTCAAAGCTCTAAAGCTGCTGAAATATAACATAAGAAAAAGTCTAGATGAGGGTAAATTAAGAAAATATAACGTATTCAAATTTCCTGGGTATACCTAATAGAAATTTAGAGTATCTTATTTTATTCATTTATTTTTTTTGTTTTGTTTTAGACAAAACTCAAGATTTTTTTACTTTGCATCTAAGTATTTTAACTCAAAAATTAAATATTATAATTTCAGAAAATTGCTGGTTGATTTATTTCAGTCCATAAATTTTTGAATATATGTTTATTATTGAAAGCATTCTGTGTATCCAAGGTTATACAACATGTATTCTGTTTTATTTTTCTTTTTTTTTTTTT
>NW_026009876.1:0-3223 GCF_001458135.2 Marmota marmota marmota
TTTTTTTTTTTTTTTTTTTTTGGTCTCTCTTGTCCAGCACAGTGCCTAGTACATAACAACCATATATACTTGTTAAAATCTATTGAATAAATAAACTTGTGGCATATGACTGTGTGATGCAGGAATGGTAGAGTCTTTTGTTTTGTTTTTTTTTCTTTTTCTTTACAAAAAAAAGATGTGATGAGGGATGGGATTACTGGTTTTATCTTTTTTTTGGTGGGGAGGGTATTGAAAGATAACTGTTGGCATTATTTCCAGAATTGTATTTCTAAATCTCCAATTGGATTGTATTGTCCCACTATTTAAAACTCTTTGTCATGATTTTTCTTATTGCCTATCCATCTTTGAAGCTCCAGCTCAAGTGCCCCTTCCTCTGATGATATTCAGATGGACATAGTTTACACTGACTGCTTTCTGATCATTTGCTTGTAGATTTATAGTACTGTATGCAGCCTGCCTTATAGAATAGTAATGCATGTATGTGTGTGTGTATATGTATGTATATGTGTGTGTGTGTGTGTGTGTGTGTGTGTGTGTGTGTGTATATATATATATATATATATATATATATATTAGTTCTACCCCAGACCATATATTTTTTGGGCATTGATTATATGTTTTAGATCTTCATATCTCATACGGCTTCTTGGATTATGCACAGTTGTAGACTAGACCCCATTAAAGTCTCTTTAACTGAGCTGGAAAAACAAATAATAAACGATTTGTGTTTTGTGGCTCCTTATTCAGATTTATACAAATATGGAAGTCACATAGAAAGTGATCCCTGCTTGTAGATTGGGAACCACTTAGATAGAGAGTTCTAAGCCCTGGTTACGGATTGGATAGTTGATTCTTACCTGCATGCTATTCTATTTCTGTTGTTTTTGAAGATATTTACTGCAGAATGCGGACTGATTTATTTTAGGGTAAACATCCACTCCCTACCACACTTAGTCTCTCGAGATTTGAGTCAGATTAAATCATGTCCCTCTGTCATAGCTTATTAGAGCTCTGTCTTTAGCCCTGACCCAACTGAGTGGAACAGGCAGAATAAATGAGAACAGGAAGGATCTGTAGCTAGAAGTAGAATCACATTCTACCTGGAAACACAGTTTTTGATATTTCCTTTCAGAAAATCAAGGGATTCTCATCCTAAAAATGGCTGATTATCAAATTGCATGTGATAAACAGCACCTCACAAACACTAAAATTGGATTGGATCTTTAAAAATCATTGCTATTCTTTCTAATTAAAAAAAATAGAAAAATGTTATCTTAATTAAGAATAAGAAGACTAGGACACATCAAGTCATTTTGATTTATGAATGTCTAAGCCAAAGAAGAACTATCCATGTGCATCAAGAGAGAAAATATTTGGTATTAAGAATTTAAATTTGACATGGCTTTAATGTTTGCTTAACAGTACATACAGAAATGGCCAGAAGAAAAAAAACAAATAAATAATTTTTTTCACTGCTTCTAAAGGAGCAGTGGTAGGGAAACAAGAAAAGGCCCTGTGATTGTGTTGGTAGACTGAAGCAGATGGAGCCTGTGTGAATCGTCTGAACTTCTGAAATGTTAAAAATCTTTATTTCAAGTATCATGCAAGGAAGATAAATGAAATATTAAAGGAAGAAAAACATAAAGGACTAGGTAGTCACAAGACTGTAATTGGTAGGAAGAATGTCATCAGGGAGTTAGTGAGTTTTCCAATGTAAAATAAATCCTCCAAGTAATCACATAACCAAAAATGAATAAATTAATTAATGATAATAAACCAGAGTACTAAGTTTTATTTTATTATTTTATTTTCCTATAAATTTTAAAGTAGTAGTTTTCTGTCATGTTATATTGAATACCTCTTTTGTGCACTAACTATTCCATATTATTCCTATATTATCCTGAGATAATGTATTATACTTATTTTAAAAATTAGTATAATATCTCATTATAATATAAAAATGAATAAGCAGAAAGTATGCATTATGCCATGTAACTGCCTGTAATTATATGTGTCTTTGGTCGAAGATGATAAAAATAGATCCTTAAACCTATAAATTGAATTCAATTGATGTGAAATTTAAAAATACAGATGATGTAAGTATGTCAATTTGTGACTCAAACGATGTTACTAGCATTATCATTGTTGAAATGGAGAACAGTTTTTAGAAAAAGCTTTTCCTAAAACAAAGCACGGTCTCTCTGTGGTAATCAGATTCATGGGAAAATAGTTTGTTATAATCATGTAAAATATTTAGGTAACTTTTACATCTTGATTTTATACATAATACTCAACCATGTAACATACAAAATCATATTAGATTCTAGGCTCAATCAATTAATTTATAAATAGGATTTCCCTTTAAATGAATGCCTGGTGTGACATGTGAAATTTGTTCTGGATAGAGCACAGATCTTTCTTGAAGAATGTCAAGCATCTTTGACTCACTTCCACCAATTATTAGAACAAGATCAAACCCTCCGTAGCAAAGCATGTTTGTCAGCTTTCTGTAGCTATGACAGATACCTTAGATAAATCAACTTCTGAGGAGGAAAGTTTTATTTTGGCTTACAGTTTCAGAGGTATCTGTCCATGGATGCTTGCCCCTGTCACTTTGGGCCTATGGTAGCCTCCCTTAGCAGTTGCTACATATTCTGTCATCTGTAATTTCCTGGGGTCTCCGTTGTAACTTCACCTTCAGTCTCACAGTTTTGTGCATCATCCTGTCAGGTCGGCTGGCAGGGACTCCAGATACACCACACACTCCCTGGACACTCAGGCTTTCCTTTGAAATCTCAGTGGAAGCCTCCAGGACCCTGTAACTAACTTTTGTTTTCTGCATGCCTGCAAAATCAGCACCAGGTAGACAATGCCAAAGTCTTCCACTGACATGAATTGTATCAATACCTCTGGGAACCGTGGCTACAGTGGCCTTCTTGGTAGCTTAACGTAAGTGATCCTAAGCAAATTACTAGCTGGCAGCCCTGTGTGACCAGAGTAAAAGTTTACATTTTTGTATGTACCTTTGATCATGCTGTGAGACCTTACCATTCCTCTGATGTCCTCCAAGCATCTTTCTTATTCTCCTGGTACATGGTACTTGGTTTTTATTGATGGCTTTAATCTTCATAACTTCCTGACTATACCTTTAAACTAACTCCTTTTAGGCCAAACTGCAAGTTTTTCCAGTCTTTTCTCTGTTTTTTGCTTCCATTTTTCACTG
>NW_026009877.1:0-3222 GCF_001458135.2 Marmota marmota marmota
TTTTTTTTTTTTTAAGTATTATTTTCTCAATTTTATTTAAGAGTCAAGGATAATGGATGGACCCGTGGAAGGTTAAGTGGACGGGAAATCGTCCTTATTGCTCAGTTTATGGTGGGGACACTGATGCACCAGAGGGACAGCCAGGTGTGCTGAACTGAGCTGGAGGCGACGGTCCGATTGACAGCACAGTCGCGGCGATGGGCGACTTGGTTGCGGCCCTTTGTTAAGGTGCCAGGTGACATCCACGGTGCTCTGGCAGCCCAGCCAACCTCTACCTGCCACGCGCCGCCAGAGCTCCAGGTGGAGGGAGGGCGGAGCCGGGTTGGAGGGCGGAGCCCGGGGCTGGGATGGAGGGCGGAGCCGGGGTGGAGGACGGAGGGCGGGGCCCGGGTGGGGGGCGGAGTCTCACTGCTCGCTGCCGCGCGCGCCCCGGCGGCCGGGCTGAGTAATCCTTGGCGAGCGGCGCTGCTCCTCCCGTGAGTCACGTCCGCGGGCAGCTTTCTGCTGAGTCACGGTCCCGAGGTCGTTTTTCGCTGAGTCACGGTTCCTGCTGCTCAAAGTCTAATCCCTTGAGGCGAAGTCCCGCCACCTGGGGAGGTGTCGCGCGGATCTGGATAACCGGGCCGGCGCGTCCTCCCAGCCCAGAGCCCGCAGAGCAGCTCAGCCCCGCGCCCTGCCCTGCGCAGCCCTGGAGAACTCAGGCGTCTCCCAGGCGCTGTGCCGGCGCTGCACACTTCAAATCCGGGCGCCGGTGGGGGCGTCGCAAACCCACTTAAAGGTGGGGCGCTGCTCAGACCCAGAGGCATCTGCAAAAAGCCGGCCTTTAATCCCAGAGGCTCGGGAGGCTGAGGCAGAAGGATCCTGAGTTCAAAATCAGCCTCAGCAAAGACAAGGCACTAAGCAGTGTGACCCTGTTTCTAAATAAAATACAAAATAGGGCTGGGGACGTGACTCAGTCAGTGGTCGAGTGCCCCTGAGTTCAATCCTCCGGTACATACATACATACATACATACATACATAAATGAAACTGGCCTGTGTATTTGTAAAACATAAAGGTCATGAAACAAAGGCCTCAAGATCACAGAGGCTGGGCGACTACCTGACATGCAGAGTCCTGTGTTGGGCCCTGAGCTGAGAACCGGCTACAAAAGGTGTTAATTAGTGGCATTTTTACACAGTATAGACTTTATATTTAAGAAATTTGGAATATGCCACTTGGGCATAAGGACTATTTGGGAATAAAGGCATTTTAAAAAATCTGGTGCCAGAAGGTACTCCCACTTCAGGTTTTCTTCCTAAGCAGGAGACCCATTGGGGTAGTGGTGCCTGCTTGTAATCCCAATAATTTGGGAAGCTAAGCAGGAGGATCACAAGTTCCAGGCCAGCCTGGGCAATTTAGCAAGACCCTGTCTCAAATAAAAAATAAAAAGGACTGAGGATGTAGCTCAGTGGTAGAGCTCCACTAAGGCTCAATCCCCTGCCGCAGTCTGGCTGGGCACAAATCACGAGCCACTCAAGCAGGAACAAACTTTATTTCTGAACTCCCACAAACGCCACGTACACGGCCTTCTCCCGGGACACCACACACCAACCGGAAATCCCTCCTCCGGCACTTCCCCAACCAACTTAACTCCCCAGGAATCCCCAGGAGAACTCCAAAGTAGCTGGCCCCTGAGGTGGACAGCAGGGGTCTAACATACAATTGAATACACAGTTTAACATAACCATCATCATCTCAATGGCTTGCTGGTGTCACCTCTCAACCACTCCCTTCTGGAAAAAATGCCATGCCTCATTCCAACTCGGCTATGGCTCTCAGCAATCCCCTAGTATTGCAACAATAACAAAAACAAAATTAGTGATAGAGAATAACATTTGTCAGATGTTAATGCCCCTTCACCCCCATTAGTGCAGAGTCCTCCAAAAATTTTTAGTTAGGAAAAAAGGTTCTAGCTGAATCATGAAAGGGGAACTGGCTGTCTCTGTGACCAAACATAACAGCTCAGCCTCCTGTGTACTTCCTCTGTGCCAGGCCCATTTCTAAGCTTCTTACACATGTTAAACTGATTTAATCCCACCACATCCCCTTTAGCCTATGCTGTCTTTGATCCTCATTTTGTCAAATGAGGAAATAGAAGCTTAGGGGGTTCAAGTACCCACAGCCATAAGTCATGATCCCGGATTTGCCTGCAATCCTTTGCTTGGAGTTCATTGCAGTACCCAATCTAGAAGAGGAGTCCTGCCATCAGATGGAAACCAGTCTTAGAGCTATAGTCAGCCTGCATGCTGGCAAAAGCGTCCTGAGGGCCTGCACTTTCCAGACTGGCCGGCCACTGCCTGGCCTGGCTGTAGATCTCAGGCCCCGAGTCTGTGTGATAGAGGTTGGACAGTCTTTGGAAAAGGCATTCTCTTTCTGCACCCCTGATGCCCAGGCCCAGGGGCTCTTGGGCCACAGGTGTCATGAACATGAGTGTGCTTGAGATTGACCTTGAATACCAGGTGAGCAGTCTGACCTTAGGCAGGGAGGTTAACCCCGCTTGCCCAGCTTCATCCATCAGATATGTAGTGAATGTCTGCCTGGTGCCAGCTCTGGACCAAGGAATGGATCCACCATGGTCCTCCCTGCCTTCCCGGAGTTCAAATTTAGGAATGGGTGGGGGCAGCTTGGGGCACAGGTGGCTGTGTGGAAGGTGAACAGAAGAACTGCAGGAAAGCCTGGGTCAAGTCTGTTTTGCAGCTTCGTGGAAGATAAAAATAACATAGGATCAACTGTGCATATTTAAAGTACACATTGTGGGGGGGCTGGGGTTGTGGCTCGGCGGTAGAGCACTCGCCTAGCATGTGTGAGGCCCTGGGTTCGATCCTCAGTACCACATAAAAATCAATAAATAAAATAAAGGTTTAAAAAATTTATATAAAAAATAAATAAAGTACACATTGTGAGCAGTTTTGACATACTACATAATCAGCAAGCCTCACAATCATCATCATGAACTTGCTGGGAGCAGTGGCATATGACTGTAATCCCAGCAGCTCGGGAGGCTGAGGCAGGAGGATCAAAGTCAGCCTCAACAACTTAGCAAGGCCCTAAACAACTTAGTGAGACCCTGTATGAAAATAAATTATATTAAAAAAATGGGCTGGGGATGTGGCTCAGTGGTTAAGGCCCCCTGGGCCCAATCCCTGGTATCAAAAAAAAAAAAAAAAAAAACAAAACAAAA
>NW_026009878.1:0-3222 GCF_001458135.2 Marmota marmota marmota
TTGTTAGTATTATTGTTAGGGTTAGGTTTTGGATAAGGTTTAGTGTTAGGTTTAGGGTTAGGGTTAATATTAGATTTAGGTTTAGATTTAGGGTTAGGAATTGTGATAATATTAGTGTTAGGGTTAGTGTTAGAGTTAGGGTTAGTGTTAGGGTTAGTGCTAGTGTTAGGGTTAGGGTTATAGTTATGGTTATGTAAGGGTTAAGGTTAGGGTTAGGTTTTGTTTAGGTTTAGAGTTTTGGTTAGGGTTTGAGTTAGGGTTGGGGTTAGTGTTAGGGTTAGAGTTAAGGTTAGTGTTAGGTATAGTTTTAGGGTTAGGGTTATAGTTAGCGTTAAGTTTAGTGTTAGGGTTAAAGTTAGGTTTAGGGTTAGTGTAAGGGTAGAGTTAGTGTGGGGTTTAAGTTTAGGTTTAAGGTTCACGTTAGGGTTAGGATTAGGGTTAAGGTTAGTGTTGGGTTAGGGTTAGGGTTTGAGTTAACGTAAGTGTTAGGGTTAGAGTTAGGGTTAGGGTTAGTGTTAGTGTAGGGTTTAAGGTTAGGGTTAGGGTTAGTGTTAGGTTTAGGGGGAGTGTTAGGTTTGGGTTAGAGTTACGGTTAGATTTAGGTTTGGGTTAAGTTTAGAGTTAGGGTTAGTGTTAGGGATAGGGTTATGTTGAGAATTAGCCTTAGGGTTAGGGTTAGTTTTCGTGTTAGTGTTAGTTGTAGGTTAGGGTTAGTGTTAGGATTTGTGTTAGACTTAGGGTTAGGTTACGGTTAGGGTTAGTGTTACTATTAGTGTTAGGGTTATGGTTAGGTTTAGAGTTAGGATTAGTGTGAGAGTTACGGTTAGGGTTATGCTTAGGTTTTGTGTTAGGATTATGTGTAGGGTTAGGGTAAGGTTTAGGCTTAGGGTTATGTTTAGGTTTAGGGATAGGATTAGAGTTTTTATTAGAATTAGTGTTATACTTAGTGTTAATGTTACTGTTAGGGTTAGTGTTAGGTTTAGGGATAGGTTTTAGGGTTAGGGATTGTGTTACGTTTAGTTTTAGGGTTACCATTAAGGTTAGGGTTACAGTTAGGTATAGCATTAGGTTTAGGGTTGGGATTTGGCTTAGTGTTAGAGTTAGGGTTAGTGTTAGTGTTTAGGTTAGGGTTAGTGTTTGTGTTAGGGTTAGTGTTAGGTTTAGATTTAGAGTTAGAGTTAGTGTTAGGGTTAGGCTCTGGGTTAGTGTTAGGGTTAGAGTTAAGTTTAGGGTTAGGGTTTGTGTTAGAGTTAGGTTTAGGGTTAATATATATATTAGGGATAGGGTTAGTGTTAGGGTTAGTGTTAACGTTAAGGTTAGGGTAAGTGTTAGGTTTAGGGTTATGGTTACGGTTAAATTTAGTGTTAGGTTTAGGGTTAGGGTTAGTGTTAGTGTAAGTATTAGAGTTTGGGTTCAGATAAGGTTTAATATTAGGTTTAGGATTAGGATTTGTGTTAATGTTAGGGTTAGGGTTAAAGTAAGTTGTATGGTTACGGTTAGGATTTGTGTTAAGTTTAGTTATAGTGTTAGCATTAGGTTAGGGTTAGGGTTAGGGTTTGTGTTAGGTTTAGATTTTGTGTTAGGGTTAGTGTTCGAGTTAGGTTTAGGGTTAGGTTTTTGGTTAAGGTTATTTTTTTTTAAAGAGTGAGAGAGAGGGGAATTTTACTATTTATATTTTTAGTTATTGGCAGACACAGTATCTTTGTTTGTATGTGGTGCTGAGGATTGAACTACGGCCGCACACATGGCAGGTGAGTGCGCTACCGCTTGAGCCACATACCCAGCCCCAGTAAAGGTTATTTTTATAATTAGAGTTAGGGTTAGGTTTAGTATTAGGTTAGGGCTAGGGTTTGAGTGGGGTTTGGGTTTGTGTTATTGTTAATGTTAGAGTATTTTTAGAGTTACGTTTAGGGTTAAGTTTAGGGTAGGTGATATGGTTAGGGTTAGGGTCAGAGTTAGGGTTTGTGTTAGGATTAGGTGTAGATTGAGGGTTAGGCTTAGAATTAGGGTTATGATTAGGGTTAGGGTTATGCTTAGGGTTACTGTAAGGGTTAGTGTTAGGGTTTGGGTTAAAGTTAAGGTTAGTGTTAGGGTTTGTGTTAGGTTTAGGTTAGGGTTAATGTTAAGGTTAGGATCATGGTTAGGATTAGCGTTAGGTTTAGAATTCGGTTTGGGTTAGTGTTACAGTTTGGGTTAGGGTTAGTGTTTGGGTTAGTGTTAGGAGTTGAGTTATGGTGAATGTTAGGTTAGAGTTAGTGTTATGATGAGGGTTTTCTTTAGGGTAAGTGTTAGGGTTAGGGTTAGGATTAGGGTTATGTTTAGGGTTGGGGTTTGGGTTTGTGTTAGGGTTAGGGTTAGGGTAAGGATTGGGTTAGTGTTAGAATTAGGGTAAATGTTTGCATTAGGGTTGGAGTTAGAATTAGGGTTAGTTTTAGGATTAGAGGTAGGGTTATGTTTACGTTTAGTGTTAGTGGTAGGTTTATGTTTATGGTAAGTGTTAGAGTTAGGGTTAGTGTTAGGGTAAGTGTTAGGGTTATTGTTAAGTTTACAGTTAGAGTTAGTGTTAGAGTTAGGGTTAGGGTAAGAGTTAGTGTAAGGGTTAGGTTTAGGGTTAGTGTTAGGTTTAGGGTTAGGATGTGTTTTAGGGTTAGCTTTAGTGTTAGAGTTAGAATTAGTGTTAGGGTTAGGGTTAGTGTAAAGGTTAGTGTTAGGGTTAGGTTAAGGATTAGTGTTAGGTTTAGGGTCACGGTTTGTGTTTATGTTTTCAGTTATGGTTTCTGTTAGTGTTAGGTTTGGTGTTAGGTTTAAGGTTAATGTTCGGGTTAGGTTTAAGGTTAGAGTTAAGGTTACGGTTAGGTTTAGGGTCAGGGTTAGTTTTATGGTTATGGTTTGGATTAGGGTAGGATTACTGTTATTGATAGGGTTAGGCTTTTTGTTAAGGTTAGCGTTAGGGTTAGGGTTAAGTTTAGAGTTAGTGTTAAGGTTAGGGTTAGGGTTAGGGTTAAATTTTGTGTTAGGATCAGGGTTAGGTTTAGGTTTCAGGTTTGTTTTAGGGTTAGGTCTAGGTGTAGGGTTAGGGTTAGGTTTGTGATTAGGATTAGTTTGCTAGGGTTTGTGTTAGGGTTAGGGTTAGAGTTACGTTTATAGTTAGGGTTAGGTTTCGGGTTAGGGTTAGGGTTAAGGTGAGGTTAGGGTCAGGGTTAGGGTTAGGGTTTGTGTTAG
>NW_026009879.1:0-3222 GCF_001458135.2 Marmota marmota marmota
AATGGCTACCCATCCTCTTGCCCTGCCCTCAGGGGCGAGCAGTTCACTTACCCTCAGTCGCTCCCCGTGCGAGCCACCAAATGCCGCAGTCTGGCTGGGCACAATCAGGAGCCACTTGTCAAAAGAAACTAACTTTATTTTTAGAACCACACACGCCAAACAAAACAGCCTCTCAGGAAAAATCCTCAGAGCCTCAACTGCCACCACCGGCTTTTCACAAGCCTCTCTCTCCCACACAAGCCTCTCTCCACCTCCCACAATCCTCCTGCTCTTGAGGCCGATTGGCTGGGTCACGTGGGCGGAGCCAAAAAAAGTCCCCCAATGAGCAGCTCCGTGGTCTGAAAGGGCAGGGAAACAGTCCAATGAGCATCACCGCAGAGGAGCCAATCAGCTAGATGTTGCTGGGGCCGAGGAGCCAATCAGCTAGATGTTGCTGGGGCCGCTGTGAGCCAATCATCAGCCGGCAGCTGGAAGTTTGCTGGCAGCTGGAAGTTTGCTGGGGCCCCTTTGGCTGTGGCTCTCAACACTGATTGTTGTAAGCAATTAGTAAAACTTCATTTTCCTGGCTTTCTAACTAGTGTTGATAGTCTGGCTGCCTTCTGCCAAAGTAGATGGTATAGACACGTTCAGATTCTTAATTTTCAGCAGTTTATTTTTTGTTGTTGTTGTTGTTTTCCTTAAGAGCTACAGAGATCTAGTTAGCCTGACTTACAGGAGGGCTTTGCCATATCCTCCTAACCTTGATTAGTTATAGCAGTAACCAAGTTCAAAATACAACAGTGCTTAGACGTCCTAATACTAAGTACAATGGGAAGCAGAAAACAAGCAGGGTAGGCTGTCTTTCCTGTCATACCCATGCTTTCAGGGAATGTGAAACTGGGAACAGACACTCATACCTGAGCTATTCAGTTTTGATATACACACAAAGCTTTGGATATACAGTATTCGTCTTTGCTTCATGGAAAACGAAGTCATTTAAACATTTTTACTTTGTAGGAACTTTGATAAATGATTGTAATTAAAATAATACTTCTTGTGAATTGTGCTGCTATGAACATTGATGTAGCAGTATCCCTGTAGTACGCTCTTTTAAGGTCTTAGCCAATCCCTAAAAAACAAATACCAAATGTCTTCTTTGATATAATGAGAGCAACTAAGAACAAAGCAGGGAGGAAGAGAAGGAAGAAAAGATTAACATTAAACAGATACATGAGGTGGGAGGGAAAGGGAGATAAAAGGGAAATTGCATGGTAATGGAGGGAGACCCGCATGGTTATACAAAATTACATATAAGAGGTTGTGAGGGGAATGGGAAAATAAACAAGGAGAGAAATGAATTACAGTAGATGGGGTAGAGAGAGAAGATGGGAGGGGAGGGGAGGGGAGATAGTAGAGGATAGGAAAGGTAGCAGAATACAACAGTTACTAATAGGGCATTATGTAAAAATGTGGATGTGTAACCGATGTGATTCTGCAATCTGTATTTGGGGTAAAATTGGGAGTTCAAAACCCACTTGAATCAAATGTATGAAATATGATATGTCAAGAGCTTTGTAATGTTTTGAACAACCAATAAAAAAAAATAAAAAATAATAATACTTCTTTGCATTTAGGTAGCATTTTCTGCTTCTAAAATGCTTTTAAAACTTATATGTATACAAATAATTTGACACTCAGATTCATTCTTTCAGTACATACTTTTTGCATATACTAGGCATATAATGATATAAAGAGCACAGCTCCAAGCCTTCTATTTAAACTTATGAACTAGTCATAGCCAACCTTTAGGAAATTAGTCTCCTGATTTCAAGTATAAATAAAAATGATACCAGGAACTGACATTTACTAGGTTGAGACACCAGCATTAGAACCCAAGTAACCCAGTTTAGTAACTCTACATTTAATAGAAAAGATGTATATCCATTTCAAATGTAGCAGTCCTGAGAATTCTTTCTTTTTTTTTTCTTTCTTTTTTTTTTTTTTTTTTAATAATTGCTCTGCTGTAACTACTTCAGTTTTCTGTGACTTTATCAGGCCTTCTTTTTTTCATAGATACCCCACAGACAAATGTTACTCATGTAACCCAACTGGAGAGAGATACCATTCTTGTATGTTTGGACTGTAAGTTAAATTTTATTTATGAACATCTTATCTTATTTTAAGAAGATACCTTTTACCTTCGTTTCTGAGTGACTTGTATTTCTCTAGGTTGTATAAAAATAGTAAATCTCCAAGGAAGATTAAAATCTAGTAGAAAATTATCATCAGAGCTCACCTTTGATTTCCAGATTGAATCAATAGGTAAGTTGAAGTTTTGTATTTCTTTCCATTATGAACTGTTTAATTTATTTGACAATTATATGAAATTATAAATGTATTATTAAGTACTTTCTCTAAAATATAGGATATAATGAGTATGAGGTCACTATTAGCCTTTACCTTTAAACATTCTCAAGACAGTTTAATAATTGTATTGTAAATAATTGTTTACCTTCCTTATAGATTTGGCATTTTCAAAAGAAATAGTTAAATGTTATTTCTCATAACATGGTTATAAATTCCCATTTCCTCCAGATTTCTATAAATTTCCCATAGGTACATTAAAATCAAGTGCTTTGTATACCCTATTGTGTTTTTGCTATTATCTCTGGTCAGAGAATTTTAAATATATGAAATTTCTTTTTGCCATTCTCACATTATACTTGTTACGAGTTTTCCTGGAAAAGGAGTTCTGACAGAATTAGTACTAGCTGTGTTTAGTTCTTCCAAATTTTACTGAATATACCAAATGTTCATGAAATGTCCCTATGTACAGACAGATAAGACAAGATCGAATAAGATTCTGCCTCTTCCTTTAAGGAGTTTTTGTATAGTAAGGTTTTACTTCTAAGGGTATTTCACGCCTACCTTATTTCAGATTATATTCAAGGAAAATAATTATACAGGGTGGTGCTGGGGAAAAAGAATGATGATTAGTATTTAGTGTCCTTTATCAATAAAATCAAGTTATTAATATGTATATATACACACATACATTGCATATGTGCCCATACATACATGCATGGTGCAGCGGGTAAGGCCAAGGGCAGATGGTTCATTTGTCTTATTCCTGGTTCTATTTTCCCCTTTCCCTGAACTAGAAAAGTCTCTCTCCCACACAAGCCTCTCTCCACCTCCCACAATCCTCCTGCTCTTGAGGCCGATTGGCTGGGTCACGTGGGC
>NW_026009880.1:0-3222 GCF_001458135.2 Marmota marmota marmota
GGCCGCTCCGTGCTCGGTGCATGCTCTGATAAGAGCAGGCTCCAAGAAGCAGTTTCCGCGGGTTATTTAGCACTGAGCCTGAGTAATTTGTCTGCAAGCCGCAGGCGAATGGCAGCCTGAAATTCCCTGTTCTATGGCTGAATGAGCTGCGATCAGTCGAAAACAGGGATGGTGAAATCAGCTCTCCAAGATGGTGGCCTCTGGCCTCCTCTGTGGTCTGACTGGTGTGGAGAACTGAATTGGACCGCTTCCTTCCCCTGTCTCAAACCCAGAATTCAGCACTGAGTACGGTGCTTGCACAGCTGGCAGAAGCCCGCAGAAACTGCAGCGCTGTATCCCTGCGTCGCTATCTCCTTGTTTCCCAGCGCGCACCGCAGACTCTAGCCGCGGAGCAATTTGCCGAACAAGCAGTGTGACCCTCCGTGCGGACAAATCTCTCGTGTTTGAGCCCCCATAGCCGATCCTCAGGCGATGGAAATCCTTCCTCCAGGTTCCGGAGCACCCCACTTTTGCTGGAAATTCCTAACAAGATAGCCTTTAGCCGTTCTAACTCGTCATTCTCCCGCACATTGACGCGGCACACGGGTGCAATGCACTCCCCTCGCCACCATCTTCCCTCCCCGAAAGATGATTTATTAAAAAATTGAATAAACAGTTGAAAAACTAGCCAAAAAAAGTGCTTATCCTGGATCTTTCACTGGTAAATTCTTATAAATATTTAAGAAACAAATAATACTAATATATTCTTTAAGAAGAATGGGAATAATGAAACATTTTACAATTATTTACATGAAGCTAGCAAAATCATAACACCAAAACCTGACAATGATATCATAAGACAAAGGATATTGGCCATATTAAACTTAAAGGGAAAAGTACCTTAACACAACATTAGCAAATGTAATCCATTGAAAATTACAAGGCATAATACATCATGATTGACTCATTTATTGAAAGAATTCAAGGTTGGTTTTACATTGGAAAATGAACCAGTATACTTCTGTATATTAACATAATAAATGAAGATAAAAACATGATCATCTTGATAGATTCAGACGAAATATCTGTCAACATTGAACACTGATTTATGGTGAAACTCCCAGAAAATTAGGAAAAGAAGGTAGTTTCTCTATTGTGATAAATAATGTCCACTAAAATTTATAGATATTACACATTCAATGGTTATTTATTTAAACATTACCCCTGAAGTTACTGCCAATCAAGGATGTCCACCATTATTGCTTCATTTATTATTAAATAGAATTATACTCAAAGACATAAACATTGGTAAAATAATAAGACTAACAAGAGAACTTGTCAGGGTATATACAAAATCTAAAAAAAATTCTGGAAACTTAGAATTAATAAAATAATTCACAAAGGTTAGTTAATTAAAAATATCAACACAAAATGTCAAATTTTCCACATACTTGTAACAAAAGTATACTTTAAATATAATATTATTTAAAAAAACATTATAATGTCAAGTAACATAAATACTTCAAGACAAAGATGTATAAAACTTCTACATTGAAAACTGTAAAACATCACTGATAACCATTGAGTAACAATATGCATAAATTAAAGGTAATGGATGAGAGAACTTCACATTGTTACAATGTCATTTCTCAAAAATAAATGATCTATAGATTCAAAGCAAACCAATTACAACCCCAACAACCTTTTTGCTGTGTCTGATGAAGTGTTTTTAAAATTCACATAGAAATGTAAGTAGCAAAGGACAGTCAAGAGATATAAAAGAAACTGAAGGGTTTATGCTACCAAAGACTTGACCTCTGTATAAATAAAGAAAGGATGATACTGAAACAAAAATGGGCAAGTAGACTACTGCAACATATAAGAGGGTCCAGCAATTGAAATATGCCTACATGAACTGCCTAGTATACACTGAAAATGAAACTACATTGGAAAGTCTGATTTTTTTTTTGTGAATGGAACTGGATCAATTTGATATTCAAAATGGGGAAAATTTTTGTTAATTATCATTATAAACAAAAGGGGTCAGATAAAAAGATTAGTTAAATATAAAAGAGAAAACAATAAGAAATTTACAGGAAAGTAGGAGAAAATATTTTCATGACCTTTGAGTAGGTGCATACTTTCATATAGAACTTGAGAATTACCAGTCATAAAAATGTTCAACATCATTAGGAGTTACAGAAATACAAATCAAATCTACACTGAAATATCATCTTACACCAGTCAGAATGGCAGCTATCAATAATAATAAATGCTGGAGAGGATGTGGAAAAAAAGAACACTTTTACACTGTTAGTGGGACTGTAAATTGGTACAACCCATATGTAAAATAGTATGGAGATTCCTCAAAAGACTAGGCATGGAAACACCATATGAACCAGTTATACCACTTCTCAGAATTTAATCTTCAAAAATTAAAGGCATCTTCCTATAGTGACACATGCATAAGCATGTTTATAGCAGCATATTTCACAAGAGAAAAACTATAGAAACAGACTAGGTATCTATAAATGGATAAATAAATAAAGAAAATGTGGTATATATGCATAATGGAGTTTTATTTGGCCATAAAGATAAATGAAATTATGTGACTGGGGTTGTGGTTCAGGAGAAGAATGCTCATCTAGCGCGTGCGAGGCCTTGGGTTAGATCCTCAATACAACATAAAAAATAAATAAATAAAAACAAAGGCATTGTGTACAACTAAAAGAAATACAGAAAAATGAAATATGGCATTTTCAGGAAAATGTATGGAATTAGAGAACACAATGTTGAGTGAAATAGGTCAAATTCAGAAGATTAAGTGTGGTATGTTTTCTTTCATATGTGGAAGCTAGAGAGTTAAAAGGAAAACAAGGGTGAGGGGAATCTGCTAAAAATCAAAGTGAGATTAGTAGAGGACATGGACCAAGGGGCAGGAGGCAAAGAGGTAGGGGAAAATTGCTGGAAATTGATATTGCCAAATTATATTGTTATGTTGTGTACATGTATGAACATGTAACAACAAATTCCATCAATACATATAAATAAAATGCAAAAATAAAATGAGGAAATAATAAACAGTAATTAGTAAACTGGCTAAATTATGATCTAGAAATACTGTTCATCAAGATTCCAATACAAGTGTGAAAAGGTAGCCCACAAATTTGTTTACAAGAACTATCACCCACCAAAAGACACATTCTAAGAAAAAAATTATATGTATATATATATATATATATA
>NW_026009881.1:0-3221 GCF_001458135.2 Marmota marmota marmota
GTGAGTATATATATATATATATATATATATATATATATATATATATATATGTATTTAAATTTTGTTTTCTCTGTTATTCTGCTTTTATACAACAGTATACAGTTTTTAAAGAATAAAGAAAAAATTCCAATACTTGCTCCAGAAACTACTTATCTGAAGCACATTTTTATCTGTGGAAAAGCACCCAGCACAGAGTAGGTATTCAGGAACTGCTAATGCACAGAAGAATGAATGAATAAATAAGTGAATGAACAAGTGACCAGAGAACCCCCACCCGCAAACACAAGACGAAATATGCACAAGGCTTAGGCGGGGTGTCTGGCACCTGGCAAACACTTGACATATCAACCACTGGTATGACCCTCAGGTGTGGACCAGCAGGTCAGCTGCCCTGTGTTTGCCATGTTTTGTATGCATCTCCTCTGTGCTCCCACAGTGTCCCGTGCCCATTGCTCACGACACTGCATCAGTTTGCTCCTTCATTCACCCCTCTGACTCCAGCACTTCCACAGCTGGCTATCTCCAGGGCTCAGGACAGAGCCTTGCAGAAATTTGGTGTTTAACAGACAAATGGAGAAAGAGTTTATGCAGCATGACTGTTCACGTTACAGAAAACCTTGAAGTCATGGACATCACACCTTGCCCCTTGAATCTTCCCAGCACAGGGACTTGCTATGCAGTTGACAGTCTAGCAAAGCAAGCTATGCGAATTCCAGAGCTAGTCATGGCAGGCAATCAGGACTTTACCCAAATTACACCTTACCCAAGTTACACCCTGACTCAGTTTCCACCAGCTCTTGATTATTTGAATTATTTCCACCAGCTTATTGATTATTTGGATTATTTGAAACTTATCTCCAGAGCCGGTGCTCCTGGCTCAGGTACATTTCTAATGCCTTGCCGTCTCTCTTCCCCTCACTTCAGATGCCCTGCAGCAGGGCCCTGGCTCCTTTCTCTGTCCCCCACATAGTCTCATTCCCATTCTTCCCTCTTCCGACGTCTGAAATTTGGTGAGGGACCATTTAGGGGTGAAGTCCACCTGTGGCTTAACCATAGGAAGAATGGTATGGAGATGAGGTGAGGAGCAAGGTGCAGGTAATTTTATACTTCAGGCTCAGCCCTTCTAATTTCTCCCTTTTTAAAAACATTTTTTTTCTTCTCTGTAATTAAAAAATAATAACTTATTCTCGGTAAGTTGTTTTTTGAATGGGAGCCTAAAATACTATCGCTGATAAAAAATTGCGTCACTATGGAAAAATATCCTCCCCCCAAAAAGTAAAACTGCTGAATGGCCATAGAATCTTTCTATGTGTTGTATTGGAACTCCCCATTTTGGCATTTGTCCCTAAGGAAGACTAGAGTTTTGTATCAGCAAGGCTGAGAGTGTCCAGGAGCTGAAGGAATCTCTCTGGAACATCAAAAGATGGGAATTTAGCCCCCTTTTCTACTAACATCATCTATTATAATTTCTTTAGTTTTTCAGCTTGTAGAAAAGTTTAGTGCATTACTGACCTATGGATACATTTCAAATATGCATGTTCATCTCAGCCCAAGAAGCCCAAGAACTATGGAAGACACTTCCACAGTTCCATCTTGAATGTTTCCCTAAGACCTGTCTGTTGAAGGTTAGTCCCCAGCCCACGGTGCTATTGGGAGGTGGTGGAGCATTTAAAAGGTAGGGCCCAGTGGGGTATGTTCAGGTTGCTGGGGGCATGCCATTGGAGGGCATAGTGGGTCCCCAGTCTTTTTCTCTTCCTCTTTTGCTCCCTGGCCATGAGATGAGCAATTTTCCTCTATTAAACGCTCCCACCATAATGTGCTGCCTTACCACAGGCTCCACAGCAACAGGGCCAACAAATCGTGAACTATGATCCCAAATAAACCTTTTCTGTCTTTAAGTTGATTATCTCAAGTGTTTGTCACAGTCATGGAAAGCTGACTATCAAATACACACAGAGGTACATGACCAATGAATAATGAGAACAAAGTAAACCAAGTCAAATAAATGTGTGTCACTCTGTACCTTGAACTTCTTTTGAATTGAGGTTTATAGAACTAAAAGGAAGATGAGATATTGGAAATGGTCTATTTTCAATGGAGAGTCTTCTCTTTAAAACCACCAACCAATTTTAATTTCAGGCTTGTTATAATCTTAATTGTTCCATGGATATTGAGGGAGACTGGGTTTACTACTATTTATTTGAACTAGGGTTCAAAAGGGTTCCACTAATTTAAATTCCAAGAACCTAGAGATTTCTGTTGTTTATGGAGCATTGCTCTATGCTTAGCCCTTGCTAAGCACTTCAAATGCACGGCTTCATTTAATAATCCCAATAACTTTAACAAGTCGGTATTAGTATCTTCTTAGAGGTGAGGAATCAGGCCGGGAGGTTTTACAAACTGCCCAAGATCACTTAGAAGTCAGAATGGAACTGGGATTTATAGAAACAAAAAGTCCATTCTTTTAACTTCTGTTGCTTTCTAAAATGACAGTTGATCATCTTTGAAAAAAATGTGTCACCTGAATCCTGTTGAAAGGGACAAATATGCAGTTTAAGGAATAGATATTAGACTTTTAGAATAACTAACTGTAAGTTTTAGATTTATATTTCTTTGTCCTCATATGAGACCCATGAACTAATGTTGTTGTGACGCTGGTGGCAGATAAAGCAAACTCTCTACCAAAAATCTCTGGGTCCTTCCATGGTACAGGGTGCTCCTTGAGAAACGGTACTTACTTTCTTTTTTTTTTTATTGGTTGTTCAAAACATTACAAAACTCTTGACATATCATATTTCATACATTAGATTTAAGTGGGTTATGAACTCCCATTTTTACCCCAAATACAGATTGCAGAATCACATCGGTTACACATCCACATTTTTACATAATGCCATATTAGTAACTGTTGTATTCTACTACCTTTCCTATCCTCTACTATTCCCCCTGCCCTCCCCTCCCATCTTCTCTCTCTACCCCATCTACTTTAATTCATTTCTCTCCTTGTTTTTTTTTTTTCCCATTCCCCTCATAACCTCTTATATGTAATTTTGTATAACAATGAGGGTCTCCTTCCATTTCCATGCAATTTCCCTTTTCTCTACCTTTCCCTCCCACCTCATGTCTCTGTTTAATGTTAATCTTTTCCTCCTGCTCTTCCTCCCTGCTCTGTTCTTAGTTGCTCTCATTATATCAAAGAAGACATTTGGCATTTGTTCTTT
>NW_026009882.1:0-3220 GCF_001458135.2 Marmota marmota marmota
ATACTTAATATGAAAATTTGTTATTGCCTTTAATTACAAAACCCCACTTAAAACAGTAAAATTATTAGTGAGAATTTCTTTTTAAAAAGATTCTGATATCAAAGTTCTTTCTTATTTAAAATACTTCCAAAATATCCTCACAATCCACTTTACCGTCTTTAAGAGACAATGCACATTTTAGATGTCAGTGTTAGAAGCTGATGAAATAATATTTCATTCAATCTGACATGTGCCATTTGAATTAGTCAATGACTACACCTTTTAAATTATTGTTGGTGAAGCACTTTGAAAAGAAAATTGGCTTAAAACATCTCTTTAACTAGTCAGGTAGTAAATGCTTGCTGTCATCTATCTATTGTTCAAGTGTCCTGGCTTATGTTACCCTGAGGGAGATCCAAGACAGTTCTGAAATCTTCATCTCAGAAAGCGGTGAGCCCAAATGTCCACCTCAGAAAGTTTTGTCTAGAATCTCATCATTAATACAATAATGGGGGCCATAAAACTCTCATTCTTTATTGACTCACACATTTCACTCAGGTGTAATTAAATAAGTCATAGAAGGCAAAAGCAAATAAAAGCAACAAAAGTTAAAACATGAAGAACAAAAGCTATGTTTACCCTTTGCATGAATTTACCATGTAACTTCATTTGATCTCAATTGAATCAGAACATAGTTCACTCTTAATCTTCCTTCAGCAATTACATCAACTGAGCTTACCCATATCCTCAAATGAAATAACGGAATAGATCAGATTATCTCTACATTTTTTTTAACTTTTAAAATAATATCTATTACATTAATGCTTGGAAACTATTATCTGAAATGATATAAGCTGCAAAAGATTCATAGTTTGGGCAAAAGACTGGATTTAAAAACTAGATGTCCTTAGATTTTGACATTTTTCCTGTATGCCTGACATTTATTATGCAGAAAATTGCTTCATCAAATGTCACCTTGAAAAGTTGCATAAATCTCTGTCCTATGTAAGATCAAAGTCAGGGCCTATTTATAACACACAAATGTGAGGAATGTGTAGTTAACACTCTTCACCGCACCCTGAGCTCCAATGACAAAGAGAAAACTTACAATTGATTTTTGTGCTTTTTTTTTTTTTTACAAGTATTCCTATTTTCTTCTAGAAATTGGGTATTTGAAGCATATATGGGGGGGTACTTAGCAGATAAAAGAGCCAGATAGCCCACCTTTGTAGTGATTTGATCCTCAGGAAGATGCTTTAAGAGGCATTGTCTCTCAAAATAATGATGAATCTTTCTAACATGTAGAAACAAACATTTCATTTTATTATGTTTTTAGTGAAGATAATTGGACCCAGGGCCTTGCAGAAGTCAGGCAAGTCCTCTACCACCTAACTACACCCTCAGACCCTTAATTTTATTTTTAACTAACTGAAAATTTATGGCTTTTATGATGTCACAATATAAACAAAATAATGTAAAAGTGTTTTTTTCTCTTAGATTCTTAAAAGCTTTTTTGTCAATAATTTCTATAGTTTGAATATGGTATATTTAAGTGTAGTTTTTGGAATTTATCCCAATTGGTGGTGTCTGACTTTCCTGGATTTGTGGTGTGATGTGGGTCATGAATTCGGGAAAATTCCCAGCCATTATTCTTTCTTCTGTCTCTTTCTTCTCCATCTTGTATTGCACATGTTGTTGTTTGGTGATTTTGCTTGTGTGTGTGTGTGTATGTGTTTGTGTGTGGTACTGGGGATTGAATTAAGGGGTTCTTTACTATAGAGCTACATCCCCAGCCATGTTTTTTTTTTAATTTTATTTTGAGAGAGGATCTCATTAAACTGCCCAGGCTGGGCTCCCAAATAGCATATTGTTACATTTAAAAATTATTTTTCTTTTCTGTTTTCAGCTTGGAAAGTTTCTAATGATGTATTTTAAACCCTTGCATTTCTTCCTTTGGCCATGTCTGGTCTACTGATGGACTTATCAAATGATTTCATTTCTGTTGTGATGTTGTTGATTTATAGCTTTTTATTTTATTTTAGAGTTTCCATCTTTTGCTTATATTCCCATGTGTTCTTTCATGTTTCCCATTTTTTCCATTATAAACTCTAGCTTATTATTCATAGTCATTTTATATTCTTTCTCTGAAATCTATGTCTTATCTGAGCCCGGTACTCATGTGTTTTCTTTGTGTATTCAGGCTATGTTTTGAGTTTTTGGCATACCTTCTAATTTTTAATTAAAACTTGGACATGAAGTATATAATAGGACCTGGTAAATAGTCCTTTATTATAATGTATTACTTTTACCTGTTCATGAATTACTTATTTTTTTTTTACTGTTTTCTATACCTAAATATGTCTTTTCATGTCCATGTTTTATACTACTCTAAACATGCATAAATTTTCTCTAGGACACAAACACCTGAGTGGAATTAATTTGTGGTCAATGACAATGACCTTTTTCATCTTAACAAGATAAAATTAAGTATTTTCCAAAATGAGTATATCAAGTTTCACTTAAACACCTGAATAATATCAGATAACAATTATTCTAAAATGTGTTTTTATTATTTCATTGTAATATTTAGGTCTGTATAATATTTCCCAGTGAATCACATCCTCATAAATTCTTGATATTTTAGATATGTTAATCCAAGCTATACCATTCTTCTTCTTGTCCTCCCTCCCTCCCATGTGCCCTTTATCATCTCTGTTTGTTTGCTCCAGATGCTGGTTCCTTTCAGAATTCTCTTAGCCTTTCCTCATCCCACATTCTCAGTTATGCTTCTTCTCTAGAGAATGCCACTGTTTCTTAAGGCTAAAATAAAATCTGCCCTTCTTGAAAACCTTTTTTATTTCCTCAAGATGGGTTAGATGAATATTTTGTTTCCATAGTTCCGTATATTGAACTAAATCAGTAGAAATTATATAGATAGCTTTGATCAAGAAATTACTTTAAGGGGTTGGGATGTGGCTCAAGTGGTAAAGCGCTCACCTGGCATGCGCTGGGTGCTGGGTTCGATCCTCAGCACCACATAAAATAAAATAAAGATGTTGTGTCCACCGAAAACTGAAAAATAAATATTAAAAAATTCTCTCTCTCTCTTTGTTTTTTTAAAAAAAGAAATTATTTTAAAACCTGATTCACTGGTTCTTGTCTATTATAAGTCCAACACACTCTTCATCCCTACTCTGTTCTTAGTTACTCTCCTTATATCAAAGAAGACATTTGGCATTTG
>NW_026009883.1:0-3220 GCF_001458135.2 Marmota marmota marmota
CTATCCTCTCCCACTTCAGAGCTGGGGGTGTTGTTTTCCCTATGCTTAATGTCTGAGAACTTCTCTCAGTCCTATTTTGGCCTCTTAAGATAGTCCATTTATGAATTTTTCTTTAGCTAGATCTTTGGGCTGGCCATCCATTTCCTCGTACCTTGACTGAGATGATTGAGATGCTGGGAAGATATTTTATTGTGTGACCATATTCTCTTGGGTCATCGTTGGCCATGGTATTAATTGTATAACTCATGTCAACTGTAATAAATAACCCAAGAATCTTAGTAGTTCAATAAAGATTTGTTTTTTTTTTTTCTTTCTCAAAGGGCCCTGTTTTTTCCCCTTCCATTTTGGGGCATTGTCCCCATCCAAGGACTCCTTATAGATAGTAATTGGATCTTTTATTTTTAGAGAGGAAAGAATGAGGAGGATTGTATGGGACACTTATGACCAGGCCTGGAAGGGGTACATTTCCTTGCTAAACATTGGCTAGAAACTAGTACCTGATCTCAGAACTGCAAGGTAACTGGCAAATGTAGTCTTCTGTGTGCCCAGGAAAGGAAGATGGGCACAATGAGCATCTGACCACTTTCTGCTGTATCTTCAGGTGGAATGATGCCTTTTAGCTTTTAGGCCCAAGTATCCCATCCTCTCAAGTTAGCCTGTTCACTGTGTTGCTGTTGGTCCCCACTTAGTTCAAGAGGGGAAAGGAGGGAGGAGCAAGGAGAAGTGGCTACTTCAAACACAGTGACTAAGTGAATCCCCTGTGGTTTCTGTCCATGTACCCCTTGATTTTGGATCATTGCCTCAGAGCTGGGGCACGGTGTGGCATTCCCCCATAGCAGACATCGTTGTACATTTCGCCTGCACTTTGCTCTGACAAATTGATTTACCAGTTTATGTCTTTTTGCTTTTTGTCTCAAAATTTCCAGTTAATATTGGGTCCTATTCTGTGGGGAGCCACTCTGAATGCCTCGCACCTTGCATCCTGAAGGAGAGGCTTTGACCATCATCACCACATTGCCTAGTGATCTGGGCGTTGTCCCAGTTCAGGAAGTTGAGGGCGGGTCTTCAGATGTAGGTGATGCCCCTTGGGTTGAATTACTCTCACCTGTCCCTTGTAACCCTGCCCCTTCTGGCCTTTTTTTGGATGGAACTTTCTAACAACAAGGGTCCCCCCAATAAAAGCCCACTTCTGAGTGTGCTCACTTCAACCGCGCGCCCAGCACGCTAGCTTCATACTAGAGGTTCTAAGCACAGAAGTTAACTAGTGAGATCTAAATAAACACACATAAACTCAGTTTACCTTTTTCTTTGACCAGGTCTGAGACGGCTCCCCGTCTGGCTCCTGCCTTGAACCACCCGGCGGGGCAGAGAGGTTGACACAAGAGACTAGCAGGAGAGAGAGAGAGAGAGAGAGAGAGAGAGAGAGAGAGAGAGAGAGAGCATGCCAGAGAATGGCCTTTTATTGGGGAACAAGAAATTCAGGGGAAAATTCCATCCAATGAAGGTCGAGGGGGACAGCATTCCAAGGTCGGGGTCAGTGATTGGTCTCAGGGTCAGTGGTCAGTCACACCCCCACACGGATGGGCTCTCGCACCTAAAAAGGGTGGGGATTAGTTCTGACACAGTTTAGCTGGAACGCCTCACACCCAGTCAGGGAGGTGCCCAATCACGTGCAAGAAGGGCTTCCCACACTCACTGTCTCTCGCCAGCCTCTTGCTCTCCCATTTGGGGAGCCTGAGGCCCAGAAAAGAGAAGCCGCCCTGAAGCTTGTTGAAAGGTAAAGTGTGTGTCTGTGTTTTATTTGGTGTCCCTGGAAATTCACACGAGCGGGTCAGGGGCAGCACTATTCCTTGTGTGACATAGTTTTATGGCTTCTGTATTTTCAAAACCTTCTCTTCTGCCATTTCTAAGAATATAGTGAAGGAGAGGAAGTAAGTGAATATCACGCATTTGCCATCTTGAGTCAACATCTTCTCCTTTTTGTGATCTGTGTGGCGGATGGAATGACTGGCATGGAGTAGTTCTAATGTGCTGTGTGAAAGGCTTGCTACAAGAAACAGGAAACCTCAGGATTTTTTTTTTTTTTGATAGCTATGTATTGATACCAAAATGATTTGGAATGATTCTATACTCTCCTATTATCTGGAACGCTATTTCTAGTTATGGATATTGACAAACTGGAGTTATCAGTTCGAAGACATCTGTGAAGGTGATTATTCTGGCAGAGTCATAGGTAATTGTAGAAGCAACCAGGGATATTTTGCATGGAGAGTAGCATGTAAAGTGGGAAGGGGGTGTGTGTGTCAAGAGTTCCAGGTTTTATGCTGTTCATTAATTTGCTCTAGATTTTAAGGGACTTGATATTAAGTATTGTGGTCTCTGTTATGAATCATTGTACCCCTTTTAAATTTGAGGCAATATTTGCCTCTCTCTATTCCTAAACTCTTCTCCTAGTCCCTAGGGTGATCAACAGTGGCCAGTAATCTACTTAGAAGATTTCGTAATATATTCCTCTTCTTGAGTTTTGGAACTTCCGACCATCAAAATGGTGAAAATGTACTCTTTTTAAAATATCCTTTGAAGTTGCACTGCCGTGGGGAAGAGTGTGCAGAGTTTGGCTCAGGAGAACAAGCTGCAAAGTGGAAGGAGAGAGCAGAGCCCTCCACAACACAAAATGACCTTGTTTGCCCTGACTGGTCTTTGGGTAACATTGGTGGAATGCATGGATAAACTTCTTTATTATGCATGATTCTGTGAAGAAGTTTCTAGTAAATTAGCCTTTCTTGGCATATGTAGCCATCAATCCTTCCATATATCGATTCATTCAAGAAATATTTATTTTGCATTCTTCTTATAAGCCAGGCATTATTTTAGGCACCAGAAATGTAGCAGTGGACAAGACTTATTACTGTCCTCGTGGAACCTTCCATTGGCATGTGAAAATACACCAAATGAACTGACAAATGTAAGTGTAACAGAGAGAGGAAAATAAAACAAGTCACCCAGTTTAGAGTCCAGGTCCCAGCCAGAGCATTTGAATGGTGATGAGAGGCCATATGACAGCCTCCTCTCCAAACAGGAACTAGTGGTCCCGGCAGGTTCAGCTTCTGTAGAGATGCCCTTGCCAGTATGTGTGGGGAGATGTCTCCAAAGAATGGAAACGGAATTAGATGCTGGATAGTTAAATTTAGGCCAAAACAGTTTTAAACCAGTCCCCAAA
>NW_026009884.1:0-4094 GCF_001458135.2 Marmota marmota marmota
TTAGGGTTAAGGTTAAATCCAGAATTAGGACTAGGTTTATGTCAAGGGGTAGGGTTAGTCTTTGTGTTAGGTTAAGGGTTATTGTTAGTGATAGGGCTAGGTTTTTGTTTAGGTCTAGGGCTAAAGTTAAGGGTAGTTTTAGTGTTAGGCTTAGGTCTAGGGCTAGTTGTAGAGTCTGGTTTAGTATAAGTTTACTGGTAGGGCTAGTGTTAAGTTTTGGTCTAGGGTTAGAGTGAGGTTTAGAACTAGGTTTAGTGTTATGGTCAGAATAAGGATCAATGTTAGGGTTAGGGTTAGGGATAGGTTAGAGCTAAAATGAGGACAAGGTTTAGGATTATTAATAGGGTAAGGGTTTTGATTAACCTAAGGATTAGGAATATGTCTAAGGTTACGATTCGGGTTAGGGTTTTGCTTAGGTTTAGCAATAGAGTTTGAGCTAGTGTTAGGTGTAGGGTTAGGATTAGGATTAGTGTTAAAGCTAGGTTTTGGGTGCAGATTATGGCTAGATTTTGTGTTCGCATAAGGGCTAGGGTTAGGGCAACAAATAATGTAAGAATCAGGATTACAATTAGAGTTATATTTAAGGTTAGTGTTTAAGATTAGTGTTTATGTTTAGGTTTAAGGTTAGGATAAATTTAGAGCTAGGGTTATTGTAGGGATAGGAGCCAGGAACAGGGTTATTTTTAGGGTTAGGACTCAAATTAGGGCTGGGTTTACTGTTAGTGTTTGGTTTAAGGTTACAGTGGTGTTTTAGAGCTAGGGTGAGTGTTAGTGTATATGTCAGGGTCAGGGTTAGTTTTAAGGTTAGGGTTAGGATTCGAATTAGGCGTAGTATTTGTTCCAGGTGTACTTTAGGGTTTGTTTTAAGTTAAGATTTACAGTTAGGTCTATTGCTTGGTTTTGTTTTAGTCTCAGGTTAGGGTTAACACTAGTTTTATTATGAGTATTAGGATTAGGTCTAGTGTTAGCGTTAGGCTTGGGCTTATAGTTAGGGTTATATTTAGAGTTAGGCTTAGATCTAGGGTTATTCTAGGACTAAGGATAGGGCAAGGGTTAGAACTAGGGTTAAGGCTAGGTTTAGAGTTATGGTAAGGGATAGGGTTAGAAATAGGAATAGGGCTAATGTGAGAGAGTTTGTCTTAGGGCTAGGATTAGGGTTAGGGTTTGGATAAGGGTTAAATTAAGTCCAGGATTAGGGCTAAGGTTAGTGTTCAGTTTAGACCCAGTGATAGTGTTATGATTAGGGTTATGTTTCAGATAAGGGATGGCGTTATACTTAGTTTTAGAAGTAGGGTGAGGGTTAGAGTATGATTAGGGCTAGGCATAGAGTTAGGGTTATGATTAATGCTAGGTTTAGGGCTACGATGAGGGCTAATATTATTTTAGGTTTAGGCTAGGTTTAGGGCTAGGGCTAATATCATGTCTAGGGTTATGGTTAAAGATAATTTTAGGGTTAGATTTAGGTCTACATCTAGTGTAAGGGTTAGGCTTATGGTAAGGTTCAGGTTTAGAGCTAGGGGAATTTTTAAGGTTAGGGTCTAGCTTAAGGTTTGGTTTAAGTTAGGATTTAGGTTTAGGGCTCGAATTAGCATTAGGGTTAGATTTGGGGTAATGATAGTGTTTGGTTTAGGGTTCAGGTTAGGTTTAGGGTAATTTAAAGGGTAAGTATTAGCAATAGGGTTAGGGTTAGGCTTAGTGTTAGCATTAGGGTAAGGCTTATGGTTATGGTAGTGGGTCGGATTTGAGCTTAGTTTAGAACTATAGTTAAGTTTAGGAATAAGTCTTGAGTTATGGTTGGGGTTAAGTTTATAACTAGGGTTAGTTTTAGGTTATGTTTAGTGTAAGGGTTAGGTTTTGATCTACGGTCATGGCTAGGGAGAGGGTTAGTTTTAGGGTTAGGTCTAGGGATAAGATTATGCTATTGTTAGTATTAGGGTTAGGGTTAGGGTTAGGGTTATCATTAAGATTATGTTTAGGGTTAGGGTAAAGTATAGGTTTAGATATAGGATTAAGTTAGGGATAGATTTTGGTTTAGGTTTAGGATTAGGGCTATGGTTATGTTTAGGTTTCTGGTTAGGTTATGGCTTGAGTTACATTTAGTGCTATGACAAGTGTTAAATATAGGATTATGTATAGGGTCAGTTTTCTGGTTAGTGTTAGGTTTAGAGTTAGGGTTTAGGCTAGGATTATCTATAAGTTTAGGGTTGGGGTAATGGGTAGGTGTAGAGCTAGGTTTAGGGCGAAGGTTTAGTTTAGGATTAGGGCTAGGGTTAGGGTTAGAGTTTGTGATAAGTCTGGGTTTATGTTTAGGGTAAGGTTTAATCTTTGAGCTAGGGTTAAGACTAAGTTGAGGACTAGGTTTATGTTAGACCTAGGGTTAGGTGAGGGCTAGGGTTATGATTAGTGTTATGCTTAGGGCTAGATTTAGTCCTTGGATTAGTTCTGTGTTTAGGGTTAGGTTTAGGCCTAGGGTTAGGGCTATGGATAATGTAAGAGCCAGAGTTATAATTAGGTCTTGTTATACTGTTAGAGTTATGGATGTGTCTAGAATTAGGTTTAGGTTTTGATTAGGTTCAGTTTAAGAGGTGCGTTTAGTGTTAAAGGCAGGTTCAGTGTTCCAAGTTCGGGTTAAAGCCAGAATTAGGACTAGGTTTTGGTCTAGGGGTGGGGTTAGTGTTTGGGTTAGGTTAAGGGTTATTGTTAGGGCTAAGGCTAGATTTTTCTTTATGTCTAGAGCTAGAGTTAAGGCTAGATTTAGAATTAGGTTAGATCTAGGACTGATGGTAGGGTTTGGTTTAGGAATAAGGTTACCAGTAAGGCTAGTGTTAGAGTTTGGTTTAGCCTTAAGGTCAGGTTTAGACCACAAGTTTGTGTTATGTTCAGAATGAGGGTCAGGGTTAGGGTTAGGGTTTGGGATAGGGTTAGCACTAGAATGAGATCTAGGGTCAGGACTATTAATAGGGTTATTATTTGGTTAGCCTAAGGATTAGGGATAGGTCTAGGGTTACCATTAGGGTTAGGGTTTTGCTTAGGTTAAGGGATATGTTTAGAGATAGGTTTAGGGCTAGGGTTAGGGTTATGTTTAGGGTTAAAGCTAGGTTTAGGGCTCAGATTAGGGCTAGTTTTTGTGTGAGGTTTAAGGCTAGGGTTAGGGCAATGACTAATATAAGAACCAGGGTTACAATTAGGGTTAGTTTTAGGGTTAGGGGTAGGGGTAAGTCAAGTGTTAGGGTTAGGTTTAATTTTAGAATGTTATTTATAGCTAGAGTTAGTGTTAGAATATGAGTCAGGTCAGTATTAGTTTTAGGGTTAGGGTTAGGGCTTGAATTAGGGCTAGGGTTACTGTTAGGGTTTGGTTTAAGTTTAGGGTGCTGTTTAGAGCTAGGGTGAGTGTTAGGATATGAGACAGGGTCAGAGATATTTCGAAGGTTAAATTAGGTCTTGAATTAGGGCTAGGGTTAGTTCTAGGTGTAGTGCTAGTGTTTGGTTTAAGTTAAGGTTTAGTGTTAGGCCTGTTGCTAGGTTTTGTTTTAGTGCTATCTTTAGGGTTAGGGCTAGTTTTACAATTAGCTTTAGGGTTAGGGCTAGGGTTAAGGTTTGTGTTAGGATTAATGCTAGGTTTAATGCTAGGATTAGGGCTAGGTTTTGTGTAAGGGTTAGGACAAAAATTAGGGCTAGGGCTAATATCAGGTCTAAGTTTATACTTAGGGATAGTCCTAGGGTTAGGTTTATGGCTAGGTCAAATTTAAGTGTTACGTTTATGGAAAGGGTCAGGTTTAGACCTAGGGGTATTATTAGGGTCAGGGTCAGGCTTTGGGTTTGGGTTAGGTTATGGTTTAGGTTTAGGCTCGAATTAGCATTAAGGTTAGAATTAGGGTATAGGTAATGGATAGGGTTAGGTTTAGGTTTCAGGTTAGGTTTAGGGTAATGGATATGGTTTTGGTTTGTGATAGGTTTAGGGTTAGGTCTAGGGTTAGCATTAGCATTATGATTATTTTTAGGGTAATTTATATGGTTAGACCTAGAGTTATGGCTAGGGTTAAGTTAGGATTAGGGCTAGAGTTAGGGTTAGGTCAGGGTGAGGGTGAGGGTTA
>NW_026009884.1:9567-12857 GCF_001458135.2 Marmota marmota marmota
TAGCCATAATCTAACCCTAAAACTATCCTTAATCATAATGATAGACCTGACATTAGCCCTCGCCCTAATCCTATCCCTAGCCCTAATACAACCCTCATCCTAGCCCTAATCATAGGCCGAAACCTAATACTAACCCTAGCACTAATCATAGCCCTAATTTAGCCCTAACCATAAACCCAACCTTAACACTAGCCCTAAGACTAACTCTAACTCTCACCCTAGTCCTATTTCTAGTGTAACCCTTTTTGTTATCATAATCCTAACACTAGACATAAACTTAACCCTAACCCTAGCCCTAAAGCTAGATCTAAACATAGCAATAAATCTAAGCCTAAACCTCATCCTACCACTAGCCGTAACATTATCACTAATCCTAAAACTAGCCCTAACCGTAGCCCTAGATCTAAAAAAAACTGAGTCATCGCACTAACCTTAACTCTCACCTAATTGTAACCCTAGACCTAATTCCTAATTATGTATATATAATAGACTAGCCCTATCCCTAATTCTTACTCTAAACCTAACACAGACCCTAACCCTATACCTAGTTTTAACCCTAGCCATAATTCGAGTCCTATCTCTAACCCTAAAAGTATCTTTGACCCTGAATCTGACCCTAACATTAACCATATCTCTAATCATCACCCTACACCTAAACCTGACCGTAACACTAGACCTAGACCGAATGCTAACCCTAAAACTAGCCCTAATTGTAACCCTAAATCTTACATTAGCCATAGTTGTACACTAGCCATAACCTAACCCAAAACCTAGCCCTAATCTGAGCCCTAACATACCTTTAAACATAACCATAACCCTAATCCTAGCTCTAACACATAACTTAACCTAACCCTAAACCTAAAACTTTTCCTAACCCAAAATATAGCCCTAACACTAACCATATATTTACCCCAACCCTGACCCTATCCATTACCTAAACCTAACGTGAATCCTAAACCTAACCATATACATTACCCTAACCCTAAGTGTAATTTGAGCCCTAACCCTAAACCTGAACCTAACAAATACCCTAATTCTGACTCTGACTAATAATAATAATAACCCTAGCTGTAAAGCTGATCCCAATTCTCAACCTAACCCTTACAATACACCTGGCCATAAACCTAACCCTAAAACTAACCCTAACCCTAACCCTAGACCTGTCATTAGCCATAGCCCTAATCCTAGCCCTAACCCTATACCAAACCCTAGCCCTAAACCTAGCTCTAAGCCTAACCTTTATTCTAACACTAAACATAATCCCAGCTCTAACCCTAATTTTATCCCTTGTCCTAGCCCTAAACCTAGCTGTAACATTATACCCTACCCTAACCCTTATGCTAGCCCTAATACTAGCCCTAAATCTAGGCCTAAAACTAACACTAACCCTAGTGCTAATCCTAACCCTAATTTAGCCCAATCCTAAACTTATCCCTCTCCCTATCCATAACACTACCTCCAACTCTCACCCGAGCCCTATCCCTAGTTCTAAACCTATCCCTTACCATAACCGAAACCCTAGCCTATCCCTAGACCCAACCCTAGCTCTATCCTTCACCCTAGCCCTAAACCTGGATCTAACCTTAAATTTAAGCATAAACCTCATCCTAACACTAGCCCTAACCCTAATTCTAATTGGAACACTAGCCCTTACCCTCCCCTAGCCCTAAAACAAAACTGACCAATAACCATAACCCTTAACCTAAACCAAACAATATATCTACATCTAGCCCTAAATCTAGCCCTAATGTGGGTTTAGGTTTAGGGTTACAATTAGGATTTGGGCTAGAATAAGGGTTATGGTTATGGTTAGGGTTTGGGTAAGTTTAGATTTAGTGTTAGGTTTAGGGTTGTGTTAGGGTTAGATTTAAATTAGGTTTAGGGTTAGTGTTAATGATGGCATTAAGGTTAAGGTTAGGGTTAGGTTAGGGGAAGGATTTGTTTTAGGTTAGATTTAGATTTAGGTTTAGTGTTAGGTTTAGGGTTAGAGTTAGGGTTAAATTTAATTTTAGGGTTAGAGTTGGGTTAGGTTTAGGGTTAGGGATAGTTTAGGGTTAGGGTGAGGTGAGGGTTAGGATTATGTTTCGGTATAAGGTTTGTGTTATGGTGAGGGTTACTGTTAGGGTTGGGGTTCATGTTAGGTTTAGGGTTCAGGAAAGAGTTACAATTAGGATTAAGTTTAGGATTTGTGTTAGGGTTAGAGTTAGGGTTAGGTTTAGGGTTTGTGTTAGGGTTAGGGGTAGGGTTAGGTTTAGGGTTACATATAGGAAAAGAGTTGCATTTAGGGGTAGGGTTAGAGTTAGGGTTAGTGTTAAGGTTATGGTTATGTTTAGGGTTAGTGTTAGGATTTGGGTTAGTGTAAGTGTTAGTGTTAGGTTTAAGGTTAGAGTTAGGTTTAGGGTTAGTGCTAGGGTTAGATGTACGTTTAAGGTTAGGGTTAGGGTTAGTTTTCAGGTTAGGGTTAGTGTTAGGGTAACGTTTATGGTGAGGGTTTGTGTTAGGGTTAGATTTAGTGTTAGGATTAGACTTAGGAATAGGATTAGTGTAAGGGTTATGGTTTGTGTTAGCGTTACGGTTAGTTGGGGTTACAGTTAAGGTAAGGGTTAGGGTTAGTGTTAGAATTTGGTTTAGTGTTAGTGTTAGGGTTAGGGTTACTGTTAGTGTTAGTGTTAGGGTTAGATTTTGTGTTAGGGTTAGGGTTAGGATTAATGTTAAGGATATGGTTATGGTTAGGATTAGGGTTAGGGTTAGGGTTAGTTTAAGTGTTTGGGTTTGCATTAGGTTTAGTGTTATGGTTAGTGTTATGGATAGTGTTAGGGTTAGTGTTAGGTTTAGTGTTAAAATTATGCTTAGGGTTAGGACTCATGTTAGGGCTAGTTTTAGGGTTAGGGTTATGATTAGTGTTAGGGTTCGGGTTTAGGGTACGGCTGGGTTAGTGTTAGGGTTAGGGTTACAGTAAGGTTTAGTATTAGGGTTAGGTTTCGGGTTAGAGATAGGGTTAGTGTTAGTGTTAGGTGTAGGGTTTGTGTTAGGGTTAGGGTCAGGCTTAGGGTTAGGGTTATGGTTACAGATAGTGTTAAGATTAGGGTTAGTGTCAGTGTTAGGGTTAGGTTTAGGTTAAGTGTTAGGGTAAGGGGTAGGGACAGTGTTGGTGTTAGGGTAAATTGGGGTTAGGATTAGTTTTAAATTTAGGGTAGGTGTCAGAGTTAGGGGTTAGTGTTAGGTTAGTTAGCATTAGGGTTAGTGTTAGTGTTAGGGTTAGGGTTATTGATAGGTTCAGGGTTATGGTT
>NW_026009884.1:15553-22102 GCF_001458135.2 Marmota marmota marmota
GTAAGGGTTTGTGTTAGGATTAGATTTAGGGTTAGGCTGAGGGTCTGTGTTAGGCTTTGGATTAGGTTTAGGATTAAGGTAAGTTTTAGGGTTAGGGTTAGAATTAGGGTTAGGTTTAGGGTAAGGGTTACAGTTAGGGTTAGAGTTAGGGTTAGAGATAGAATTAGGGTTAGGGTTAGGTTTAGGGTTTGTGTTAGGTTTCGGGTTAGGTTTTGTGTTATGGTTAGTATTAGGGTTAGGTTTAGGCTTACGGTTAGGATTAGGGTTAGAGTTAAATTTAGGGTTAGGGTTTTGTTTAATGTTAGGGTTAGGGTTAGGGTTAGGTTTAGTGTTAGGTTTAGGGTTAGGGTAAGGCTGAGTGTTAGGGTTAGGGTGAGGTTTATTGTTATGGTTAGGTTTCGAGTTTGGGTTAGGGTTAGGGTTAGTGTTAGGTTTAGGTTTAGTGTTAGTGTTAGGTTTAGTTTTAGGGTTAAGGTTGGAGTAAGGGTTGTGGTTAGTGTTACTGTTAGGGTTATTGTTAGGGTTAAGGATCAGGTTCAGTTTAGGGTAAGGTTTAGTTTTAAGGTTATAGTAAGTGTTAGGTTTTTTGTTAGTGTTCGGGTTAGCATTAGGGTTAGAGTTAGGGTTAGTGTTAGCGTTAGCATTAGGGTAAGTGTTTGGGTTAATGTTAGGATTAGTGTTAAGATGAGAGTTACGGTTATGGATAGGTTTAGGGTTAGTGTTTCAGTTAGGGTTAGGGTTAGTTTTAGGGTTTATATTAGGGTTAGAATTAATGTTAGATTTAAATTACTTTTAGTATTAGGGTTTGTGTTAGTGATTCGAAAAGGGTTAGTGTTTCCGTTATGGTTAGGATTTGGATTTGATTTTGGGTTAGGGTTAGGTTAGGTTATGGTTATGGTTATGGATATGGTTAGGGTTTGTTGTAGGGTTAGATTTAGGGTAAAGGTAATGGTTAGAGTTAGTGTTAGGGTTAGGGTTACTGTTAGAGTTAAAATTATTTTTAGTTTTAGGGTTAAGGTTAGGTTAGGGTTAGGATTAAAGTTAGTTATAGGGTTAGGATTTGTGTTAGATTTAGAGTTAGGTTTAGGGTGAAGGTTTGGGTTAGGGTTAGGGTTATTTTTAGGTTTAGGTTTAGGGTTAGAAATAGCTTAAATTTAGTGTTGGGGTTCAGTTTCGGGTTAGAGTTTGTTAGTATTAGGTTTAGGGTTAGGGTTAGAGTTAGGGTTAGTATTAGGGTTAGGGTTACGGTTAGTGTTAGTTTTTGTGTTAGGGTTATGGTTATGCTTAGGTTTAGTTTTAGGGTTAGTGTTAGGTTTCGGTTTAGAAAAAGTATTCGCTTTAGGGTAAGTTTTACGATTTTGGTAAAGGTTAGGTTTAGGTTTAGTGTTAAGGTTAGGGTTAGGTTTGTTTTTATGGTTAGTGTTAAGGTTAGGGTTTTGTTTATGTTTAGGGTTAGATTTAGTGTTAGGGTTAGTGTTAGGGTTTATATTGGGGTTAAAACTAGTGTTAGGATTAAGGTTAGATTTAGGATTAGGTTTTGTGTTAGGGTATTAGATAGGGTTAGGGTTTTGGTTATGGTAAGGATTCGGGTTAGGGTTAGGGTTAGGGTAAGGTTAGGGTTATGTTTTGGGTTAGGGCTTGTTTTAGGGTTAGGGTTAATCCTCATTTAAACTCTAAAACTAACCCTAATAATAACCCTAACCCTAACACTAACCCTAACCTTAGCACTAGACCTAGCCCTAACCCTAAACCTATCCCTTAATCTAACACTATCCCTAACCCTAACACTAAACCTAACCCTAATCATAACCCTAAAACAAACCCTAAGCCTCACTCTAAACCTAATACTAACCATAAAACTATCCCTAACTCTAACCCTAACACAAATCCTAAAAATAATCTGAACCCTATCACAAACGATAATCCTAACATTATCACTAATACTAACACTAACTCTAATGCTACAACTAACCCTAAGACTAACTTTAACACGAACTTTAAACCTAATCCTAATTCTAACCATAAATCTAACCCTAAACATAACCCTTACCTAAACATAACCCTAACCCTAAACCTAAACCTAACAATAACCCTATCCCTAACCATAACCGAATCCTAACCCTAACCCTCATCCTAACCCTAATGTAACACTAACTCAAACCCTAACCCTAATTCTCACACAAAGTCTAACCCAAACTATAACCCTAAATGTAACCTAACCCTAACATTAGCCCTTACCTAACCCTAACCCTAATTATCACCCAAACCAAAACCCTAACCTGCTTCCTAAACCTAATGCTAAACCTAATACTAACCCTAATTCAAACCCTAACATTAACCCTAAACCTAAATATATCCCAAACTCAAACAGTAAGTGTAACCCTAACTCTAACCCTAACCTTAACACTAACCCTAACACTAAACCTAATCCTAATACTAATCATAAACCTAACCCACACCCTAACACTAACCCTAACCCTAAGCCTAAACTTAACCCTAACACAAAATCTATCATTAACCCTAACCCTAACATTAACCCTAAGCCCCACCCAACCCTAACTCTAACCCTAAACTTAACCCTAACCCTAACCCTAACACAAACCATAACCCTAAACCTAAACCTAAACCTAACACTAACACTAACACTAACCCTAAACCTAACACTAACACGAACTCGAACCTGAACCCTAAATAACTAACCCTAATAATAACCTAACTCGAATCCTAACCCTAAAAGTATCCCTAAACCTTAAACTAAACCTAACACTAACCCTAAACCTAACCCTACCACAGACCTTAACCCTAACACTAACTCTAAAAAAAACCCTAACCAAAAATCTGACCCTAACACAAAATCTAACCCTAACCCTAAGACTAACCCTAAACCTTAATATAACCCTAACAATAAACCTAATCCTAACCATAATCCTGAGCCAAATGTAAACCTAACCCTAACCCAAACCATACCCCTAACATAAACCCTAACACAAACCCTAAACCTAACCTTAACACTAACCTTAATGCTAAACCGAACCCTAATCCTAACACAAACCCTAAACCCAACCCCAACCCTATCACTAATCCCAACCCAATCTCCAACGTGAATCCTAACACTAACCCTAAACTTAACACTATCCATAACTCTAACACTAACCCTAACCTATGCATAACCCTAACCTATGCATAATCCTAACCCTAAGTCTAAACCTAACCCTAAGCCTCACTCTTACCCTAATCCTAACCATAACCTTAAACCTTACCCTATCTCTAAACCTTAAACAAACACTAACCCTAAACCTTACCCTAACACAAACCATATCCTTCACCATAACACTAATCCTAACACTAACCCAATCACTGATTCTAACTCTAAAACTGACCATAACTCTAACCCGAACAGTAACCCTAACCCTAAACCTAACACTAACCCTAATCATAACATTAACCCTATTCATAAAACTAACCCTACACCTAACCCTAGCCCTAACCCTAAATTTAACCTTAAACCTTTACCTAAACCTAACAATATTCCTAAACCCATCCCAAACACTAACACTAAACGTAGCCTTAAACATAACTCTAACCCTAACACTAACCCTAACCCTAATGCTAACGTGAACCCTAACTGTAAACACAACCATAAACCTAAACCTAACCCTTAAACTAATATTAAACCTAACACTAACCTAACACTAACTGTAACCCTAACACTATCCCTAACCTTAACACTAACTAAACCTAACCTTTACATGAACCATAAATCTGACCCTAAAACTAACCCTAACACTAACCCTAACACTAAACCTATACCTAAACCTAGTCCTATCCCTAACACTAACCCTAACCATAACCCTAACTGTACCCTAACCCTAACCGTAGCCCTAAACCTAAACCTAATCTTTACCATAACCGTAATCCTAACCATAACCCTAACTCTAACACTAATCTTAAAACTCACCCTTATCCTAACACTAACCCTAACCCAAACCTTAACCTTAACACTAACCCTAAACCCAACACTAACCCTTACACAAACACCATTCCTAACACTAACCCTAACCATAAATCTAACCCTAACCCTCACTGTAACCCTCAATATAACCCTAAGACAAACCCTAATCCTAAATCTAAAATGAGCCCTAACCGTAAACTTAACACTAACCCTAACCCTAACTATAACACTAAGCCTAAACCTAACCTTAACCATGACACTAACCCTAATTCTAAACCTAAAACTAAACCTAATCCAAACCCTAACTCTAACATTAACCCTAACCTTAACCCTAACACTAACCATAAATCTAAAACTAAACCTAACCCAAATCCAACACTAACCCTAAGCATAACCTAACTGTAACCCTTACCCTGACATAAAACTAATCCTAAACTTAACCCTAACCCGAACACTAATTCTAACCCTAACACTAACCCTAACTCTATTTCTAAACCTAAGCTTAAACCTAACCCTAAATCTAACACTAACCTAACACTAAACCTAACGCTAACACTAACCCTAAACCTAACCCTAACCCTAAAACTAACCTCAACCCTAACCTTAACCCTAAGAATAACCTTAATACTAACCATAACACTAACCCTAAACCTAACACTAACACAAAACCTAAACCTAACCCTAACCCTAACACAAACCATAATCTTAACCCTAACACTAATCATAACCCTAAACCGAACCCTAACCCTAAACTTAACAATAACCCATACCTTAACCCTAACCCTAACTCATATATTAAAACTAAAACTAACCCTAAACCTAACCATAACACTAAACCAAACCTTAACCCTAAATATAACACTAATCCTAACCTTAACCCTAACCCTAACACTAAATCTAAATATATTCCTAACACTAACACTATTCCTAACCCTAACCCTAAGCCCAACCCTAACACTAACAATAAGCCTAACCCTAAATCTAACCTTAACCCTAACACTAACCCTAATCATAATCCTATCCCGAACCCTCATCCTAACCGTAACACTAATGATAACCCTAACCCTAACCCTAACATTAACACTAACACTAACCCTAATCCTAACCCTAAACCTATACCTAACACTAACTCTAACCCTACCCTAACATGAATCCTAACCTTAACCCTAAATCTAAGTAAACCTAACCCTAACCCTAACACGAACCATAACCCCAACTCTAATCCTAACCCTAACACTAACCCAAACCCTAACTCTAATCCTAACCTAACCCTAACCTTAAAACTAAACCTAACTATAATCCTAATCATAACCATAACCCTAAACATTACACTAACCTGAAACCTAATGCTAAACTTAACCCTAATCCTTAACTGTAAACCTAACACTCAACCTAACCCTAACTCTAACAGTAATACTAACTGCAACTAACTAACTCTAAACCTTACCTTAACCCTAATCAAACATGAACACTAACACTAAACCTAATCTTAACACTAACTTTAACCTTAATGCTAACCCTAACTCTAACCCTGAAACTAAAACTAAGCATAACCCTAATCATAAACCTAAAACTAACACTAACCCAAACCCTAACCCTAATATGAATCATAAACCTAACCATAACCCTAAGTAAACCTAACCCTAGCCCTCTCCCTAACACTAACCCTAAACCCAAACCTAACCCTAAATCTAACACTAACCCTAAACCTAATCATAACCCTAACATATCCTTAAGCCTAAACCTAACCCTAACCCTAATCATAATCATAACACTAACCCTAAACATAAAACTAACCCTAAAAATAACAGTAACCTTAAACCCTAACCCTAACCCTAATCCTAACACTCACCCTAACCCTAACCCTAACAGTAACAATAACTCTAATCATAACCCTCACACTAACCATAAATCTTACCTTAATCCTAACATTAACACTAACACTAACCCGAAACCTAACCCTAACCCTAACACTAACACGAACCCTAACCTAACCCTAACCATAACACAAACTTTAATCCTAAACTTACCCTAATCCTAACACTTACATAACATTAATCGTAATACTAAAACCAACCCTTATTCTAACCATAACACTAATCCTAAACTTAACCCCAAAACTCAATCTAACCCTAAAACTAACACCATCCCTAACTCTAACCCTAAAACTAAACCCATCCCTAACCCTAACCCTAACCCTTACACTAACCCTAACCCTAACTCTAACACAAACTCTAATCTAACCCTAAGAGTAAACCTAAACCTTACCCTAAACTTAACCCTAATCCTATACCTGACTCTAAACGTAAACCTAATACTACCCCTACCCCTACCCCTACCCCTAACCCTAACCCTAACCCTTACACTAACCCTAACCCTAACTCTAACACAAACTCTAATCTAACCTTAAGAGTAAACCTAAACCTTACCCTAAACTTAACCCTAATCCTATACCTGACTCTAAACGTAAACCTAATACTACCCCTACCCCTACCCCTACCCCTAACCCTAACCCTAACCCTTACACTAACCCTAACCCTAACTCTAACACAAACTCTAATCTAACCTTAAGAGTAAACCTAAACCTTACCCTAAAC
>NW_026009884.1:23908-31694 GCF_001458135.2 Marmota marmota marmota
CTAACATTAACCCTAACACTAACCCTAACCCTAATCCTTACCCTAACCCTAACACTCAACTAATCCTAACCCTAAACCTAACAATAATCATAACTCTAAACCTAACACTAATCCGAAATCTAACTATAACACTAACCAAACACTAACAGTATCCCTAATGGTAAACCTAAATATTACACTAACCCTAACCATAACACTAACTCAAACTGCAACTCTAAACCTAAACCTAATCCTAACAGTAACCCTAACCCTAAACATAACCCTTCCCTAACCCTATTCCTAATCCTAAACTGACCCCTAAACCTATCCATTACCCTAAGCCAAACATTCTCCCTAATGCTAACCTAGTCCTAACACTAAACCTTAGCCTATCCCAAACCCTAATTATTTTACTATTCCTAACCCTAGGCCTCATTCTTGCTCTGGCCTAGATGGTATAATCCCATCTTTTCCCCTAACCCTATCACTAACCCTAACCCTAACAGTAACCGTATCTCTAGTGCTAACCATAGGCATAACCCTAACACTAACCCTAGCACTAATCCTATCCCTAATTTAGCCCTAACCCTAACTCTACCCCTAACCTTGGCCTAAGACTAACTCTATCTATCCCCAGCCCTATTTCTAGTTCTAACCCTATCCACTACAATGAACCTAACACAAGCCCTAAGATTAGCCCTAACCCTAGCCCTAGACCCTTCCATAGATCTAACCATAACTCTACATTTGACCACAACCATAAGCCTAATCCTCAACCTACCACTAGACCTAACACTATCGCTAATCCTAAAACTAGCTTTAACCCTGGCCTTATCCCTTAAACAAAACCGAGCCTTTGCCCTAACCCTAAATGTTAACCTAAACCAAACCCTATCCCTAAACCTAGCCATAACCTTCTACCTCTAATTCATGTCCTAGTCCTAAAATTAACCCTGACCTTGACTTATATTCTAACACTAATCTTAGTTCTAAATATCACACTAACCCTAAAGATAATGGTAACACTAGATCTAGACCAAATACTAACTCTAATCATAACCTTAGATCTTAAATTAGCCATAGACCTAACCTTAGCCCTACACCTAACAGGAAAACTAGCGCTAATCTGAGCCCTAACACTAGAAATAAACCTAATCCTAAACCTAACTTTAGCCCTAACCCTAAGACTAACCTGAGCCCTAAACCTAGCCCTAACTCTATCACTTACCCTAAGCCAAACCCTATCCATAATGCTAACCTTAGTCCTAGTCTTAATCCATAGCCTAATCCAAACCCTAACCATATTACTAGTCCTAAATCTAGCCCTCATTCTAGCTCTTACCCTAACTCAAATCTTTACCCTAACACAAACTCTCAGTCTAAATCTGATCCTACCCCTAAACCAAACCCTAAAACTAGCCCTACCAGTAAACTTATACCTAAACCTAACCCTAACACTAACCCTAGACCTAAGCCTAATCCGAAATATAGCCATAACTATAGACCTAGACCTACAAAAACCCTGAGTCCTAGCCCTAACATAATCCTTAACCTAAAGCAAACACTAACCCAATCCTTAGACCTAACTCTAGTCCTAATTCTGGTTTCACCTTAAACCTAACTCTAACCTGAACACAGACCCTAACACTAACACTAAACCTAGCTCTATACCTGAACCTAACCCAAAACCTAAACATAACACTAGACATAGCCATAACTCTAACCCTAAAACTAGCTCTAATCAAAACATATATCTTACATTACACATAGCCTTAACCCTGGGCCAAAACCTAACACAAAACCTAGCCCTAGTCTGAGGCTTAAGCCTACCCTAAGCATAATCATAATCCTAAATGTAGCCCTAACCCTAACCCTTGCCTTACACATAACCCTAGCTCAAAGCATAACCCTTAGCCTAAACATAACCGTAGACCTATTCCTAAATCTAAACCTAAACTTAGCACTAATCCTAACCTTAACCCTAGTACTAACCCTAGCTCTAACATAATAGTATCCTAACCCTAACCCTAACACTAACAATAACCCTAGGCCTAAAACTAAACCTATCTCTAACCCTAATCATAAACCTAAACCTCTACCTAACCCTAAACCTAAACCTTGCCATAAAATTAACTGTAACCCTTACCATAAATCAAAACTAAACCTATCCCTAAACCTAGATTTATCCATAACCTAAACTTAACCCTAAACCTAATCTTTCATCTAATCCAATACATTACTCTAAAACTAACCCTAACCTTAATGAAAACCCTAGCCCTAACCCCAATCATAACCCTAACCATAACTATAACCATAACCCAGACCTAACAATAAACCTAACACTCCCCCTAGCCCTAACCATAGTTTTATCCCTATCCCTTACCCCAAACCTAACACTAGCCATAGCCCTATCAATAATGCTAATTCTAGTCCTAAACCTAACACTAAACCTAGCCCTTATCCTCGCCCTAATTTAGCTCTATTCCTAACCCTAACCCTAACACTAGAATTAAGACTAACCATAATTCTTACACAAGAGCTATCCCTACTTCTAGCCCTAAACCTAAACCAAGCTCTAAAACTAATCATAACCCTTGCACTATCCTTAGCTCTAGTTCTACCTCTAGATTGAAACCTATCTCTAAAACTAACCCTAAACTGATGCCTCAGCCTAACCCCTAAACTAGCTCTAACCCTAATGCTAATGCTAAAAAAAGCTGCAACCCTAGCCCTAGCCCTAAAACAATACCGAGCCATACCCCTAACACTAACACTTACACTAGATCAAACACTAAACCTACACCAGCCCTAACCCTATCCCTAATTTGAAACATAACCCTAACCCTAAACATAACCATGACCCTGACTCATATCCAAACACTAAACCTAGCTCTAAATATCACCCTAACTTTAAAACTAACCCTAAAACTAGACCTAGCCCTAATTGTAACTCTAGTTCTTACAATAACCATAACCATAACACTAGCCCTAACCATAATACAAAACTAGCCCTAACCAAAGCCCTAACACGAGCTTTAACCCTAAACCTACCAATAACACTGGTCCTAACCCAAGCTCTAAACCTATCCCTTACCCTAAACCAAACCCTCACCCTAATGCTAACCATATTCTTAACACTAAACCTAAACCTAACAAAATATGTAACTCGATATCTAGTCCTAACTCGAGTCTTCATTCTAGATCTAACCGTAACCCAACCCTAACCCTATTCCTGACCATTTTCTGACCCTAACACTAATCTTAGGTCTAAATCTAAACCTAACCCTAAACCGAAACCTAACACTAGCCCTACTGGTAAACTTATATCTAAACCTAACCCTAATAATAGACCTAGACCTAAACCTAATCCTAAATCTAGTTATAACTATAGCTCTAGACCTAAAGACAAACTAGACCTAGACTTAACAATAAACTTTAACCTAACCCAAACTCTAACCCCACCTCTAGACCTAACCCTGATCCTAATTCTGGCTTTAACACTAATCATTACCCCACGCGAACACTGTCCCTAACACTAACACTAAATCTAGCTCTAAACTTCACCCTAACCCTAACTAAACCTAAAACTACACCTAGCCCTTGCATTATCCATTAAACTAGTCCTAATTCATTACACTAGTTCTTATATTAGCCATAGCTCTAACCTATTACAAAAGCTAGCCCTAATCTAAGCCCTACGTAAGCTTTAACCATAAAGATAACACTAACAATAACCCTAGCCCTAACCATAACCCTAAGCCTAGTCCTAGACCTAATTCTAACCTTAACCCTAGCCCTAACCCTAGCTCTGACCCTATTCATTACCCTAAGATTACTATAATCCTTATGCTAACCCTAGGCGGAACCCTAATCCTAGCACTGGCCTTAACTCTGTCTATTAACCTACAACTAACCTGAACCCTAAACCTAACTGTGTCATTACCGGATCCCTAAACATAAGACTAATTTGAACCATAAACCTAAACCTTAACTTAACAGAAACCCTAAACTTGACCCTCACTCTAATAATACCCATAGCTCCCAAACTGACCCTAACAAGAAATTTAAACTTTACAACAGACCTAGCCATAAACCTAACCCTAAAACTATCCCTAACCATAACCTATACCTGACATTAGCCCTAGCTCTAATCCTAGCCCTAACCCTAAAACCAAACTTAATACACATCCTAGCCATGAACCTCGCCTTAATCATAACCCTAACCCTAATGTTAGCACTAACCTTAACTATAAATCTCACCCTAGTCCTAAAATAAGCTATATTCCCATCTCTTACCCTAAACCTAACCCTAAACCTAAACCTAACACTAACCCTAGCCTTAACCCTAGGCCTAACCCTAACACTAATCCTAGTCCTAATTTAGCCCTATTCCTAACACTAACCCTAGCCCTAAGACTAGCTCTAACTCTCACACTAGCCCTATACCTTGTTCTAACCTTATCCCTTAACATCACTATACACCTAGCCCTAAACGTAGCCCTACCCTAGCCCTATTCTTAGCCGTATCTCAAAACCTAGAACTCAACTGAACTCTAAATTTAACCGTAACCCTAACACTAAATCTAACCATAACCCTACTCTTATCACTAATCCTTATCCTAAGCCTAAATCTCACACTTACAATAGCCCTAACTCTAAGACTAATCTTAAAACTAGCCCTAACTCTACCCCTAGCCCTAAAACAAAAACAAGACATAGCCCTAACCTTAACCAATATCCTAAATCAAAACCTAACCCTACACCTAACCCTAACCCTATCACTAATTATAGTCTAACACTAACTCGAATACTAATCCTGACCCTGATTCTGACCCTAACTCTAACCCTGGCTCTAAACATCATTATCACCATGTACCTAACTTTAACACTAGACCAAGACTAGACCTAACTCTAACTCTCTAACTAACTGTAATCATAAATCTACTTCATATATTAGCTGTAGCCTTAACCCTAGCCCTAACCTAACCCAAAACCTAGCCTTAATCCAAGTCCTAAACCTAGTTTTAACCCTAAACTTAAACCTAACACTAACCCAAATACTAGCTTTAATCCTATACATAACCCTACCCCTAACCTTAGGGCTAACCCTATCCATAACCCTAATGATAACCCTAACCCTTCTGATAACCCTAGGCCTAACCCTAACCCTATACATTACACTAAACCAAACCTAAACCCTAAACCTAACCCTGTCATTAACCTAACCGTAAATCTAACACTAATTCGAGCCCTGCACCTACACACTAACTTAACCCAAACCCTAGTCCTGACCCCGATTCTAAAAATAACCCTAGTTCTAAACCTAACACTAACCAAAAACCTAACCCTTACACTGGACCAAGCCATAGACTTAACACTAAATCTATTCCTAACTGTAACCCTAGACCTGACATTAGCCATAGCCCTAATACTGTTCCTAAACCTAAAACAAATCCTATTCCTCTTCGTAGCCCTAAACATAGCCTTAATCATAACCCTAACCCTAACCCTAGTTCTAACCCTAATACTAACATTCGCATTGCCCTAAACCTAGCTGTAATCAAATCCTTGGCCTAAACTAATCCCTAACTCTAACCCTAACCCTAATGGTAACCCTTGCTTTATTCTTAGCCCTAGCACTAACCCTAGATCAAAACTTAAATCTAAATATAACCCTAAGTTGATGCCTAATCCTAATCCTAAAATTAGCCCTAACTCTAGCCCTAACGTAATCCTAGCCATAATTTAGGCCTATCCCTAAACCTAACCCTAACCCTAGGCCTAAGACTTACTCTAACTCTCACGTTAGCCCTATCGCTCGTTTTAACCCTGTCTTATACCATAACACTAACCATAGCCCTAACTCTAGTACTAACCCTTGCCCTATCCTTATCCCTAGAATTAACTGTGTCAAAACGTAACTCTAAATCTAGCACTAACCCAAAGCCTAAGCCTAACCCTAACACTAGCCCAAACCACAATACTAATCCTAAAATGAGCCCTAACAATATCCCTAACCCTAAAACAAAACCGAGCCATAGCTCTAATCCTAACCATTAACCTAAACTAAACCCTAAACTTACACCTAGACCTAACCCTGGCCCTAATATGAGTTGGAAGCCAAACCCTAAAACTAACCCTGAACCTGACACTGACCTTAACACATCTAGCTCTAAAACATCACCCTAACCCTAAAATTAACACTAACACTAAAGCTAGCAACAAACCCCTAAAACTAGCCCTAATTGTAAACCTAGTACTTACATTAGCAGGAATTCTAAGCCTTGCCCTAACATAACCCAAAACCTAGCCCTAATCCGATCTCTAACCCTAGCTTTGGACCTAACCTAACCCTAACACTAGCCCTAATTGTGATCATAACTCTTAAATTTAAACTGATCTCTAACTCTATCCATTACCATAACCATAACCCTAACCATAGTGATAACGCTAGGCATAAATCTAACCCTATCCGGAATTCTAACACTTCCATTGCACTAAACCTAACCTGAACCCTAAACCTAACCCTATAATTACACTAACCCTAATCCTAAAACTAATTTAAGCAAAAACTTGAAAACTTAACCTGTCCCAAACCCTTACCCAGACCTTGACTCTTATAATACCCCTATCTCTAAACTTGAACATAACCCAACACCTATCCATTAGCCTAGATGTAGCCATAATCCTAATCCTAAAACTATCTTTAACCATAATTCTGTCCCTGAAATTAGCCCTAGCCCTAATCCTAGCCCTAACCCTAAAAACACACCTAGCCCTCATCCTAGCCCTAAAACTAGCCTTAATCATAATCTTAACTCTAGCCCTACACCTAACCCTAATTCTAACCCTCACCCTATTTCTAAACCTAGATATAATGACATCCCTTACCCTAAATTTAACCCTAACCCTAACCCTAACATTAGGCTTAAGCTAAAGATAAAACCTAGCCCTAATCCTAGCCCTAATTTAGCTCTATCTCTAACCCTATCCTAATCCTAGCCCTAAGACTAACTCTAAATCTTGCCCTAGTCCTATCCCTAGTTCTAACCTTATACGCTACTGTAAACCTAACACTAGCCCTAACACTTTCCCTAAAGTTGGTCCCAACCCTAACCCTAACTCTAAATTTAACCTTAAACCTAACCTTAAGCCTAACACTAACACTAGCCCTAACCCTAATTCTAATCCTAAGACTAGCCCTAACCCTAATCCTAGCAGTGCACCAAAACTGAACAATAGCCCTAACCCTAAACCTTAACTTAAACCAAACACTAAAACTACACCTAGACATAAACCTATCCATAATTTGAGTCCTAAGCCTCACCTTAAAACTAATCCTGAACCTGACTCATAACCTAACACTCACCCTAGATCTAAGCACTGCCCTGAACTCAAACCAAACACTAATATTAACAATGGCCCTAATTCGAGTCTCATTGCTAACAATAAAACTAACCCTGACTTTGACTCATATCCTAACAAGAAATGTAGCTATAAATATTACCCTAACCTTGAACCTAACCTTAACCCTAACCCTGAAACTAACCCTAATGGTAACTCTAGTTCTTACATTAGCCGTTGCCCTATCCTAGCCCTAAACCTAACACAAAAACTAGTCCTAAACTGAGCCCTCAACCCAGCTTAAACTCTAACTCTAACTCTAAACACAGCCCTAACCCTAGAACTAAATCAATCCCTTACCCTAAGCAAAACACTAAACCTAAGAGTAACCCTAGACCTATCCCTAGTTCTTAGACTAACGAAAACCCTAACCCTATTAATAGTCCTAACTCTAGCCTTCATT
>NW_026009885.1:0-3220 GCF_001458135.2 Marmota marmota marmota
CGGATAGAACTAGAGATAAGGCTAGGGTGAGAGTTAGAGTTAGTCTTAGGGGTAGGGTTATGGTTAGTTTTAGGGATAGGGCTAGATCAGTGCAAGGATTAGAACTAGGGTTAGTGTTCAGCTTAGGCCTAGCATTAGGGCTAGGTTTAGGGTTAAGTTTAGGGTAAAGGATATGTTATAGCTAGGTTTAGAGGTAGAGTGAGGGTTAGAATTAGGATTAGGGCTAGAGTTAGGGTTAGGGTTATGATTAAGCCTAGTTTTAGGGCTAGGATGAGGTCTAAGGTTTGTTGTAGGGTTAGGTCTAGAATTAGGGCTAATGATGATGTCAGGTCTAGTGTTACAGTTAGAAGTAGATTTAGGATTAGGTCCATGTCTTAGTCTAGTGTAAGTGTTAAGTTTAGGTTAAGGGTCAGTTTTAGAGCTAGGGGTATTTTTAGGTTCAGGGTCAGGGTTACGGTTTGTATTAGGTTAAGATTTAGGGATAGGGCTCAAATGAACATTAGGGTTAGAGTTAGGATTAGGGTAATGTATAGGGTTAGGTCTAGGGTTCAGGGTAGGTTTAAGGCAATGAAAATATTTAGGATTTGCGATAGGGTTAGGGTTAGGCCTAGGGTTAGCATTAGGAATAGGGTTATCATAAGGGTAATGTATAGGGTTTGGGTTAGGGTTAGGGTTAGGATTAGGGCTAGGGTTAAGGTTATTGCTAGGGATAAGGCTAGGGTTATGTTTAGACCAAAGGTTAGGCTTTGAGCTATGGTTACGTTTAAGGTGAGGGTTAGGCTTAGGGTTAGGGCTAGGTTTAGGGTTAGAGTTATGCTTACAGTAGGTTTAGACCTTGGATTAGGGCTAGGTTTTTTGTTAGGTTTAGGTCTAGGGTTAGTGCTATGGGTAATGTAAGATCTAGGGTCCTAATTAGGGCTAGTTTTAGGGTTAGGGTTACGGCTGGTTCTAGTGTTAAGTTTAGATTTTGGTTTAGATTCATTTTTAGAGCTAGATTTAGTGTTAGTGTCAGGGTCAATGTTTCGATTAGATTTAGGGTGAAAGCCAGAATCAGGAGTAGGGTTAGGTCTTGGAGTAGTGTTATTGTTTGGTTTAGGTTAAGGGTTATTTTTAGGGCTATGACTAAGTTTTTGTTTAGGTCTAGTGCTAGAGTTATCACTAGATTTAGGATTAGGCTTAGGTCTAGTGGTAGTGTTCGGGTTAGGTTTAGGTAAAAGTTTACTGGTAGGGCTAGTTTCAGGATTCAGTTTAGGGTTAGGGTCAGGTTTAGACCTATAATTAGTGTTATGTTCAGAATAAGGGTGAAGGTTAGGGTTAGGTTTTAGGTTAGGTTTAGAGCTAAAATGAGGGCTAGGGTTTGGACTAGTAATAGGGTGAGTGTTTGATTTAGGCTAAGGATTACAATTAGGACTAGGGTTAGCATAATGGATAGGGCTTGGCTTAGGATAAGGGATAGGGTTAGAGCTAGGCTTAGAGCTCAGTTTAGGGTTAGGTTTAGGGCTAGGGTTAGGGTTAAATCTAGTTTTAGGGCTCAGATTAGTGCTATTTTTGTTTTAGGGTTAGGGCTAGGGTTAGGACTATGGCTAAAGTAAGAACTAGGGTTATTATTATGGTTAGTTTTAGGGTTAGGGTTTGGGCTAGGAATGGTGTTAGCATTTGCTTTATGGTTAGAGTGATATATAGAGCTAGGGTTAGTGTTTGGATATGAGTCAGGGTAAGGGTTAGTTTTACTCCTAGGACTCGAATTTGAGCTAGGGTCATGGCTAGTTGTAGGGTTAGGGTATGGTTTAGGTTAGGTTTAGGGTTAGGGTAATGGCTCAGTTTTTTTGTAGGGCTAGGGCTAATTTTAGGGTTAGTTTTATGATTAGTGATAGTGTTCAGCTAGTGGTAGTGTGAGGTTTAGGCTTAAGGTAAGGGTTAGATTTATAGTTTATAACCATAATTTAGAGTTATGGTTTGATCTAGGGTTAGGGATAAGGTTAGGGCTAGTGTTAGGGTTACGGTAATGAACAGGTTTAGAAATAGAAATATGGCTAGGTTGAGAGTTGAAGTTATTCTTTGGGCTAGACTTAGGGATTTGTTTAGGGTTAGGGCTAAATTAGGGCAAGATTAGTGCTAAGTTTAGTGTTAAGGTTAAGCCCATGGTTAGGGCTAGAATTAGGGTTAGTGTTAGTGCTAGGGTTAGGGTTATCATTAGTTTTCGGGGAAGTGATGAGGTTATGGCTAGGTTCAGGGCTAGACTGAGGGTTAAAATTAGGTATAGGAATAGGGTGAGGGTTCAGGTTAGGATTAAGGCTAGGTTTAGGGATTGGATGAGGTTAAGGGTTTGTGTTAGTGTTAGAGCTAGGATTAGAGCTAGGGCTAATGTCAGGTCTAGGGCTATGGTTAGGAATAGTGTTAACTTTAGGTTTATGTCTAGGTCTAGTGGAAAGTTAGGTTTATGGCAAAGGTCAGGTTTAGAGCTAGGTGTATTATTATGGTCAGAGTCCAGTTTAGGGTTTGGTTTAGGATAAGGTTTAGGGTTAGGGCTCAAATTGGCATTAGGGTTAGGGTTAAAGTAATGCATAGTGTTAGGTTTAGGGTTCAGGTTAGGTTTAGAGTAATAGATAGGTTTAGTGTTAACAATAGGATTAGGGTTAGGCCTAGAGTTTGCATTTGGGTTAGGTTTAGGTTTAGGATAAAGGATAGGTTTAGTGCTAGTGTTAGGGCTTGTGTTAACATTAGGATTTTGGCTAGGTTTAGAGATAGGCCTAGGGTTAATGTTAGTGTTAGGTTTAGCAGAAGTGTTAGTGTTTGAGCTAGGGTTAGGGCTAGGGTGAGGGTTAGAGTTAGAGTCAGGGCTACAGTTAGGTTTAGGGTTAGGGTTATGGATTGTTTTAGCATTAGGTTTAGGGTTATGTTTACGGTAATGGATAGAGTTTGTGCTAGGATTTGTGATATGGTTACAGTTAGTATTAGGGCTAGGTTTAGTGTTAGGTTGACAGTTAGGGCTATTGTTATATTCAGGGTAAGGATTCAAGTTTGAGTAGAGTTAGGGCCAGGTCCAGTGTTAGGGTTAAGGTTAGTGCTAGCGATAGGGTTAGGGTTATGCTTAGGTCTAAGTTTAGGGCTAAAATTAGTGCTAGGTTGTGTGTGAGGTTTAGGGCTAGTGTTAGGTGTATGGGTAATGTAAGAGCTAGGGTTATGGTTATGGGTAGATTTAGGGTTTGTCTATTGTTGT
>NW_026009886.1:0-3219 GCF_001458135.2 Marmota marmota marmota
AGGTTCTGCAGCTGCTCAAGGCTGGGACCCCGTCCTCCTCTTTTAAGTGTTGCTCCCCAGGGCACAGCATGGGGTGCTGAGGGTTCCCACTTAGCTCTCCTCCTGTGGGTGCCTCTGTCCAGATGGAGCCTCCACCCCTCTGTTCTGTGCCAACAGCCCTTCACCATCCTCAGGGGGTTCTGCAGCCTCAGGAATCAAGCTTAATTCCTGCCCCACAGCTGATGACCTCAGACTCTCTTCCTGCTGGTGATGTCACAGTAGCAACCAGAGGCATTGGTCTCTGCATGGGAACAAAATCCTCTTCTGTGTTGCCCTCTTGTTCTGGTCACTCTTAAAATGTCTTTAAAATATATGATTTTTCAACTCTACCCCTGACTAAACAAATGAGGACATCAAGTATCTCCTGTTTTGTTATGTGCTCTATAAGAAAAGGACAGACTGGAAGAGAGAAATGTCAGAGGCTGACCTTCAGGCCCGGCGTCCTCATGGTGGTGCAGCTGTGCAGGCACAGATACAGGCAGGTCTCAGACGTCCTCTGAGAACTTGAGAATCTCAGGCATCTCAGGGGTATGAGCAGCTTCATCACCAGGGGTTTAAACAGGAGGGCTGCAGAATACAGTGACCTCACTGACCCTGGGGGAACAAGGATGGGAGCTGACCCTTGACCATGCTGCCCTTGCTCCTGCAAGAGCCCCACAAGCACACCACACCACTCATCCAGAACCTTCCTGTGTGGCTGCATCTCACCTCTGCATGGCTGTGCACTCCTGCAGGAATCACCCCCTATTGGTGTGATGCTAGCAATCCCTGCACACTGGGCCTCCCCATTTCTGGATGGCTGGCAGGAGGAGGACCAGCAGGAAGCAGGAAAGAATTCCCCAGCTTCACTCCCAGTGCCTCTGAGCAGCATAAGGCAAACACTCTTCCTGGGAAAGATGGTGGCATTGCCGTCTGCTCCCTACGTGTACCCTAGGCCTCCCTCATGCAAAGCAGCTCCTAATCTCAAGCTGAAAGCGGAGCCTTGGCTGAGCAGCCCCCGTCTCCTTCTCATTAGTTCTTCATTGCAGCCTGGAGGTTCTGGTGCTGCTCCTCTGCCTGGTGACACCTCACTTTGAGAATGTACAAGGATTTCATGAGAAGGTTGTGGTTATGCAGGTGCTAGTGTGATTAACAAGAGGTGATGTTTCTGGTACCCAGGTGTCATGTCCCAAGTGCAGCCCAGGAGTTGAGACCTGGCCTGGTGAACCTCTTGCACACCCTGTCCCTCACCTGTGCTATCACTGGATTCTTACTTCCCACCTATGGTCTGAGTTGGATCTGCCAAGATCCTGGGAAGGGCCTGGAGTATGATAGAAGAACATTTAGTGGTGGAAGCAGATACCACTACACACCTGTTCCTGAACCCCCTGCTGGTCCTGAGGACTCCCTGATGGACCTGAGCATATGCTGGTTCTTTTCCCCAGATGTCCTTCCCAATTGCACCTGCAGGGGTTGAAATCAATACTGTTGAGAGTCAACATCACCAGGGACATTTCCAAGAGCCAGGTATCATTAGAACTCAACAGCTTAAAACCTGAGGATATGGCTGTGTATTCCAGTGGGAGACACCCAGTGAGGGAACTCAGTGTGAGCCCAGTCACTCACCTGCCTGCAGGGGAAGCTCAAGACCACCATGGGGATCTAAGGACCACCAGGTGGAGCTGAGAACCAGCAAGGATCTGAGGACCAGCAGGGGGATCTCAGAATCAGCAGGGGACTCAGGGGACTCAGGGATCTCAGGACAAGGAGGGGGAGCTCAGGGCTATCAAGGGTAGCTCTGCCCCAGGATAAGGTAAAGAACTGTCCAGAGGAGTGTTTGTATTAAAATATTTTGTCTAATTATACAAATCCCAATTTCTCTGTCTGATTGCAGCTCTTAATTGTTAAATGCTATTATCAGTAAATAATATTCTGTTTTCCTACTCTGGGCCCATGTACTTGTGAGGTTCAACATATTCATGAATTTCAACATTAAATTCTCAGCCTTGATAACTATACCAGTAAGGATAAAGAATTTTAAATATTGTGTGATTCCTTCTCCTTATTTGCTGTGCACACAGAGGAAGAGGGACACCTGAGGATTTGAAGCAGCATCATAGGAACATGAGAACATGAGGCTTGCCTTGCTCCAGACTTCTAAAGCAAGAGTGTTTCAGCTTTGGAGGCCAAGTCAGACTTGCTCAGCCCTAGGAGGCAGTTCAAACTCACATTTGAAGCTGTTGTAGTTTTGCAGTTTTCCATAACATGAGCTGCCTGAGAAAGCATTTCCCACCCACACCCAAATCCCAGGAGGATCCTTCACTGTATCCTGTTTTACTGTCTTCTGTTAAGAACAACATTTCTTCTGACCACATTGGAGGGCCACATTCCCTGCAATGTCTGTGAATTTTGATTTGGTTATTTGCATTCATCATAAAGAATTTCCCAGGGGCAAGAAGGATGAAATAAGCTGACAGAAAGCAAGTGAGTTACAAGAAATTTTTCTTCAGCTATAACTCACAGTGATCTTGGCAATGGATCCTGTCTTAATTAGTCAGCACTCTCAATGTTCACAAACTAGAGTAGAATCATCTGAGCTGAAAAGGAGGCCACTCAGAAAAGTTCCAAAGCAACATGAGTCCTGGCTGCAGAACTCATGGAAGACAAATGAGAGTCAAGATATTGAATCCATGAACCTTGATCCTAACCGAAATGCAGAGCTCAGCCTAAGTGAGACTGGATCTAAATGTTACCTCAAGCAGGGCCATATGAAGCCCTGGCAGGATGGAGTCTACCGTCTTACACATTGCACAGGTGAAGTGGGAATGAGAATCGTAAAGAAGACTCCAGATTCCCCAGGTCAGGGCTAAGATCATCTGAAGATGTCTCACCTTTGGTATGCCTGGAAGAATAGCTTTTTAAGTTAGAAGATTTTCTAGGACATGGAAACTTCACCAGATGGCACTCATGAATTTAGGTGGTAAAATTAAGGAGATGAGCAAGGTCTTACCTGAGTCACCCCAGGACCAGGGGTCAGTGTTTTCAGTGAATTTATGATTAACACCAGAGTGAATAGGGAGAGGAGCCTATATGTCTTATTAATATGTCATGTTCACTCAGTTAGGCAGGAGGTCAACTCCTGAACCTCATCAGGAGGTCAGCAACTACACCTGTCCTCTCAGTGACCACACCTCTCTAAAG
>NW_026009887.1:0-3218 GCF_001458135.2 Marmota marmota marmota
CCTCTGCTTAAGGCAACTTCAGGGAAAAAAGCATGAAGAGTGCACTGAGAACTAATTGAGTGTATCAGGTTTCAAACAGCTAGCACAAACCATGTTTGATTTAGAGTTCCATCTACCTATATCCCTATAGAGGAAAACAAAGTGAAACCTAAAAATTCAGTGTTCCTGAAAATGAATGCTTCAACCTAGAAGAATGAAATTGCAGGGAAAAGTGTGACTGGAGTACCGATCATTCCTTGCAAGTATCAAGAAGATTGGGTGAAAAGATATTTGGTGAGATTCCAGTAAACTGAGATTTCAGGGGAAGCATGCAAAAGCATTCAAATGAAAGTGTATTTTCCTTGCCTCTTTTCACGGCTACTTCAACAGGGAACATAATATAGAGAGTTCACTGAGAACACATTGAGTGTGTCAAGATTCAAGCAGCTAGCACAAACCGAGTTTGTAAATGAATGCTTCAACTGAAAACAATGAAATTTGAGGGGCTAAGAGCTACTGGAGTACCGATCATTCCTGGCAAATATCAACAAGATCGCATAAAAAAATATATGCTGAGATTCCGGTAAACTCGGAGTTCTGTGGCAGCTTGGCAAATGCTTTCAAATGATTTTTTTTTTGCCTCTGCTTAGGGCCACTTCAAAAAGGAACAAAGCGTAGAGAGCACACTGTGAAGTAATTGAGTGTGTTAAGTTTCCAGCCACCAGCATAAACAGTGTTTAATATAGAGTTCCAACTGCTTGTATCCTTATAATGGAAAACAATGTGAAACTGAAAAAAATTCAAGTTGTTCCTACAAAGAACGCTTCACCTAGAAGAATGACATTTGGGGGGCCAAGTGTGACTGCAATACTGATCATTCCTGCCAAGTATGAACAAGATCTAGTGGAATAAATATTTGCTGAGATTCCAGTAAACTCGGAATTTTGTTTAAGCTTGGGAAATACTTTCAAATGAAAGCATATTTTTTTTGCCTCTGCTTAGGGCTAGTTCAACCGGAAAAAGTAATAGAAAAGGCACTGGGAAGTAAAGTGTCAACTTTCAAGCAGCTAGCAAAAACCGAGTTTGATTTAGAGTTTTAACTGCCTCTATACCTATAGGGAAAAAATAATTGAAACCTAAAAATTCAAAGTTTTCCTCACACAAACGCTTGTCCTAGAAGAATGAAATTTGGGGGGCCAAATGTGACTTGTGTACTGATCATTCCTGCCAAGAATCAACAAGGTATGGTGAAAAATATTATCTGAAATTCGAGTTATCTTGGATTTCTGTGGAAGGTTGGCAAACACTTTAAAATTAAAGTAATTTTCGTTGCCTCTGCTTATGGCTATGTCAGCAGGGAACAAAGCATAGAGCATGCACTGAGAACTAATTGAGTGTGTCAAGTTTCAACCAGGTAGCACAAACCATGTTCGATTTAGCATTCCAAATGCATCTATCCCTATAGTGGAAAATGAAGTGAAACCTAAAATTCAAAGTGTTCCTGTAAACGAATGCTTCAACAAAGAAAAACCAAATGTGGGGGGCTAAGAGCAACTGGAGTTCCCATAATACCTTCCTCTTATTAGGAAGAATGGTTGAAAAAATTTTTGCTGAGATACCAGTAAACTGGATTCTGTTTTAGATTGGCAAATGCATTCTAAAGAAAGTGTTTTTTCCATGCCTCTGCTTAGGGCTACTTCAACAGGATACAGATGATAGAGAGTGCACTGAGAACTATTTGAGTGTGTCAAGTTTCAAGGAGCTATCCCAATCCTTGTTTGATTTACAGATTTAATTGTCTTTATCCCTATAGGGGAAAATGAAGTGAAACCTAATAATTCAAAGTGTTCCTGAAAAATAAGGCTTCAACCTAAAAGAATGAAACTTGGGGGGCCAAGTGCTGCTGGAGTACCAATCATTCCTTTAAATTATCAACAACTTCAGGTGATAAAATATTTTCTGAAAATCCAGTAAATTCAGAGTTTTGTGGAAGCATGGAAAATGTTGCAAATGAAAGAGATTTTTCCTTGCCTCTCTTAGGGCTACTTCAAAAGTAAACAAAGCATAGACTGCCCACTGAAAACTAATTGTGTCAAGTTTCAAGAAGCTAACACAAACCATGTTTGATTTAGTGTAACAAAACCCTCTATTTTTTAGGGGAAAACTAAGTGAAACCTAAAAATTCAAAGTGTTCCTGCAAACGAACACTTCAATGTAGAAGAATGAAATTTGGGGGACCAAGTGCAAATGGATGACTAATCATTCCATCAAAGTATCAACAAGATTAGGAGAAAAAGTATTTGCTGAGATTCCAGTAAATTCAGAGTTCTGTGGAAGCATGGCAAACATTTTTCAATGAAAGTGTTTTTGCTTTGCCTCTGCTTATGGCTTTTTCAACAGGCAACAAAGCATAGAGAGTGCACTAAGAACTAATGGAGAATGTGAAGTTTCAAAGAGCTAGCACAAACCTTGTTTCATTTAGAGTTCCAACTGCTTATATCCCTGTAGGGGAAATCGAAGTGAAACCTAAAAATTCAATGGGTACCTACAAATGAATGCTTCAACCTAGAAAAATGAAATTTGGGGAGCCAAGTTGGACTAGAGTAGTGATCATTCCCTCAAAGTTTCAACAATATTGGGTGAAAAAATATTTGATTAAACTGCAGTAAACTCGGAGTTCCCTGGAAGCTTGGTAAATGCTTTCAAATTAAAGTGTTTTTTTTTTTCCTTGTCTCTGCCTAGGGATACTTCAACAGGGAAGAAAGTATAGACAGTGCACTGAGAAAAAATTGAGTGTGTCAAGTTTCAAGCAGCTAGCACAAAACATGTTTTATTTAGAGTTCCAAATGTGTTTATCCCTAGAGAGGAAAACGAAGTGAAAACTAAATATTCAAAATGTCCCTGCAAACGAACGGTTCACCCTAAAAGAATGATATTTGGAGGGCCATGTGCAACTGTAGTACCAATTATTCCTTCAAAGTATCAACAAGTTCAGGTGAAAAAACATTTGCTGAGAATCAAGTGAAATCGGAATTCTGTGGTAGCTTGGCAAACACTTTCAAATGAACGTGATTTTTTCCTTGCCTCTGCTTAGGGCTACTTCAACAAGGAACAAAACATAGAGAATGCACTGAGAACTAATTGAGTGTGTCAAGTTTCAAGTAGCCAGAACAAACCGTGTTTGATAGAGAGGTCCAAATGCCTCTATCCCTATAGGGAAAAATTCAAAGTGTTCCTGC
>NW_026009888.1:0-3218 GCF_001458135.2 Marmota marmota marmota
GCATTAGTGCATTGTAATAATTCTCCCTGGCCACATTTATGAGATTTATTGATCAGCTCTGAGGAGTCAAGGGCTGAAAAAAAATGGCCCTTGTTGCACTGCTAGAGAAGCAGGACAGGATAAATTAAATATTTTTCCACAGAAATAGTAGACACACAGGATTTAAGTGTGCCAGTTTTAGGCAGTCTGAAAACATTACTGCTAGAAGATGGTAAAGGAAATACGTCGTAGTATTAGAATAACTCTTTTTATTATGATATTTTACTATGAGTTCTTTTTAGTACATTGTATACATAATTGTAGGGATGCATCCTGACATTCATAAATGTGTAGAACACAGTTTTTGCCATTGAAATTTCCATATTATGCCCTTTTTTCTTCCCTTCTCCCTCCCCCAATCTCCTTTCTCTACTCTAGTGGTCTTCATTCAATTTATTCATTTTTAATTGATACATTTTAGCTATATATAAAATTACAATCCATTGTGCTATATTCAGACATTCACTTTGTATTATTCTTTGACTTATAAACAATAATTAGTTATTTCTTATAGTTCTGAAGGATGGAGAGTTCAAGATCAAGTTTCTGTCATTTACATGGTCTGTCTTAGTCCTGTTCTTTGTAGTCAGTGCCTTCTCTCTTCATTATGGTGGTGGAAGGAGCTAGCAAGCTCTTCAGGGTCTCTTTCTCTTTTCCAATTGACACATTATAATTGTCTACATCTATGGGGTACACTGTGATATTGCAATCAATGAATACAATTTGCAGTGACCTACTCAGGATAATCAGTATCCTTCTAAAACATTTATCATTTCTTTGTGTTTAAAACATTTATACTCCTGTCCTCATTTTTCACAAAATAAATAATATTTTTGTTAATAATAGTCATCCTAATATACTATAGAACACTAGTCCTGGTTCCTTCTATATACATAAATGTGTGTATATATATATATATATATATATATATATATATATATATATATACATACATACACACATTGTCTTTTTAGTTATACATGATGGTAGAGTCTCTTTTGACACAGTTATTCAAAGATGGAGTTATTCTTTCTAAATAGTATCCCAGTCTTGTGCATGTACACAATGTTGATATTTTACCGTGGTGGATTTATATATGTACATAAGAAACTTATGTCAGATTCATTCCACTGTCTTTCCTATTTCTATCCCTATCTTTTCCCTTCAATATTCATTGTCTAATCCACTGAACCTCTATCTCCTCCTCTTGTTGTGTGTTAGCATCCACATATCAGAGAGACCATTCAACCTTTGCTTTTGAGAGATTGACTTATTTCACTTAGCATGATATTCTCTAGATCCTTTCATTTACCAGTAAAAGTCATAAATTATTCTTCTTTATGGCTGAGTAATAAATCTTTTTTGAGGTGGTGTTCATAGCTCAGCTCCAGGCTCTGAATGGATCGTGAAATGCACATTCATGGAAACCTATATGATTTTTGATGTCCCAGAAAGCCTCACTCATGAGGGCACTGCTGGCCTAACCTTTGGGAATAGGAGTTACACTCCCCTGGACAGACTAAGGACAGTTTGATTATTCTCAGCTGGGGTTGGTTCTAGGAGCTAAATGAAGAGACTTGTCTGACTCAAACCATTAGGAGAAGAATCTGGAAACACTCAGGATTCAGTGTTCCAATGGTAGGCAACTTGACTCAATTTGTGGTAGAAAGAGCTGTAAAGAAATTCCTGGAAATAGGAGAAACATTTGAACAAACATGTCTAGGCCAAAAGTTGGAGGCAGGATACATAGTGCACATGCTTAGACTCCTGATCCCAGAATGGGATCCCAGTCACATTCCTGAGGTTTCTTTTGGCCCAAATGTAAATATTGCAATAACCCCTTCTTCAACAGAGTTAGAAGGGGAGAGTTTGGTCACATGTAGGGAGCCAGCAGACACATGAAGGGACTTGCCTGTGATAACCCTACATGCAGCTTAGAAAAAAATGAGATAAAGGATTCAGTAAAAAGTAGAAAAAAAATTGAGAATGCAAACTTGCCATTTTCAGGCCATCTGAATTCCTTTCTTGCAGGAATAATGAGAAATAATTTCCAAGAATGAGGAGAAAATGTTCTCCACAGAAATGGGAGTTGCTTGGCCTCATGTTGGTGGTGGCATGTGATGCATGCAGACCTGGATCCCTGAAACTAGGATTTGGCCCCAGAAAGCCACATTCCTGAGGTTTCCTTGGTCCCAAACTTGGCTCAGTGGAATACTCCTCCCATAGCCATACTTAGGAAGTGATGAATTGATTGCAAGTGGGATCCAGGTGCTGGATATAAAGAAAATGAAGGGTAAATAGAAGTCAAAGTTTTTCTAAAGAAATAGCATACACCAATGCTGCAAGAGTGCCAGTCTCTGATAGTCTGAGGTGACTTCTGGCATAAGAGTGAGGAAGTAATTCCTAGGCAGAGAACAACACTTTCTATCAGGGGACAGTCTTGGCTTGACTGCAGATTATGAATGGGCTGTGATGTGCTCATGTATGAAAACCTGCAATAAGTCTGATGTCTTATAAAGCCATGTTTATGAGGAGTTCTGAGGATTCTTCTGGCACATCTTTTGGACTTGTGAATTACCTTCTCTTCTCCTAGCCAGTTTTATAAGGAGATCTATTATTCATAGCTGGATATCCAAGGACTGGATGAAGAACCTTACTGCATCCCAACTACTAGGAGAAGCAGAAAGAGTGGAAGTAAAATTTTTGCCACAGAAGCAGGTGATACTCAGTCTCCAACTGAGCCAGCTGCAGGCAACCTGAGGCCATTTATGGTATGAAGAGGGATAAAGAAATTCCTGGAAATATAAGAAATATTTATATTAGTGAGGGTGTTTGGATAGGCCAAATATTTGTGGTGACATGTAAAAGTTGCATGCAGGGAGATCTGTTCCTACTAGGACCAAATTACAAAGGCACATTCCTGTAGGTTCTTATGGCCCAAACATGAACATTAGAGCTATGCTTCCCCTGACAAGACTTAGAAGATTGGTCACATGTGGGTATCAGGACCCCCATAAAAGTACTTTACCTGTGATAACTCTAGGATCAGTTTTCTAAAGTTGAGATAAATTTTCTTTTAAAGTAGGTGAATCAGGATAAAAACTTGCCTTTTACACACAACCTGAGGATATTCTTGCTACAAAAACAGAGGAAGAACGTCCTAAAAGAAGCCTAGGTTC
>NW_026009889.1:0-3218 GCF_001458135.2 Marmota marmota marmota
CTACATTTGCTGTTGTTTTGCTCTTCCTTTTCTAGGGTTTTAAGATGTAATGTGAGTTCATTTATTTGTTGTTTTTTTCTTTTTTTGAGGAATGAACTCCAGAAAATGAATATCCCTCTTAAAACTGCTTTCATTGTGTCCCATCGATGTCGGTATGCTGTGTCTGTATTGTCATTTATCTCTAAGAATTTTTTTAATTTCCTCCTTTATGTCTTCTGTAACCCATTGATCATTCAGTAACATATTGTTCATTTTCCAGGTGATGCAGGATTTTTCCTTCCCTCTTTTATCATTGATTTCCAGTTTCATTCCATTATGATCAGATATGGTGCATGGTATTATCTCCACACCTTTATATTTACTAAGAGTTGCCCTATGGCATAATATATGGTTTACCTTTGAGTAGGATCCATGTGCTGCTGAGATGTAAGTGTATCCTCTTGATGATGGTTGATATATTCTATATATGTCGGTTAAGTCTAGGTTATTGATTGTGTTATTGAGTTCTGTAGTTTCTTTATTGAGCTTTTGTCTAGAGGATCTGTCTAATGGCAAGAGCGGTGTGTTGAAGTCACCCATAATTATTGTGTTGTGGTCTATTTGACTCTTGAACTTGAGGAGAGTTTGTTTTATGAACGTTGCAGCACCATTATTTGGTGCATACAAATTGATAATTGTTATGTCTTGTTGGTGGATGGTTCCTTTTAACAGTATATAGCGTCCTTCTTTATCCCTTTTGATTAACTTAGGTTTGAAGTTGATTTTATTCGATATGAGTATGGCCACTCCTGCTTGCTTCCGAGGGCCATGTGAGTGGTATGATTTTTCCCAAGCTTTCACCTTCAGCCTGTGTATGTCTTTTCCTATCATATGAGTCTCCTGAAGGCAGCATATTGTTGGTTTGTTTTTTTTTAATCCAGGTAACTAGCCTATGTCTCTTGATTGGTGAATTTAAGACATTGACATTTAAGGTTACAATTGAAATATGGTTTGTACTTCCAGTCATGTTTATTTATTTATTTATTTTAGTTTGGCTAGTTTTTCCTCTTTGGTTATTTTTCTCCCCCTTTACTGAGATACCTCCCACTGTTAGTTGTGGGCGCTATTTTTCAATTCCTCTTCTTGTAGTATTTTGCTCAAAATGCTTTCCAGTGCTGGTTTTCTGGCTGCAAATTCTTTTAGCTTTTGTTTATCTTGAAATATTTTAATTTCATTGTCATATCTGAAGCTTAATTTTGCTGGATACAGTATTCTTGGTTGGAATCCATTATTTTTCAGCGTTTGAAATACATTGTTCCAGGATCTTCTCGCTTTCAAAGTGTGTGATGAAAAATCAGCCGTTAACCTAATTGGTTTACCCCTGAATGTAATCTGCCTCCTTTCTCTCATTGCTTTTAATATTCTCTCCTTGTTCTGTATGTTGGCTATCTTCATAATTATATGTCTTAGAGTTGGTCTATTATGGTTTTGAATGTTTGGGGTCCTGTAGGCTTCCAGGATTTGGCAATCCATTCCATCTTTCATCTCTGGAAAGTTTTCTAGGATTATTTCATTTAATAGGTTGTCCATTCCTTTGGTTTGAACCTCTATACCTTCTTCTATCCCAATGACTCTCAAGTTTGGTTTTTTTATGACATCCCATATCTCTTGGATAGATTGCTCATGAGATTTAAGCATCCTTTCTGTGTTGACTATATTCTTTTCAAGTTGATAATCTTTGTCTTCATTATCTGATGTTCTGACTTCTACTTGATCTAGTCTATTTGTAATATTCTCATTAGAGTTTTTAATTTGGTTTATGGTTTCCTGCATTTCTAGGATTACTGTTTGATTTTTTTTAAAATCTCTATCTCCTGTTAAAGCTCGTTCTTTGCCATTTGAATTTGTTTGTTTAATTCGTTTTCAAAATATACTTTCATTGCTTGGACTTGCTGTCTCATGTCTTCTCTAATATTCCGTTCCATCTGAGGTAGGTATGCCTTGAGTTCTTTCCCTGTCCATGTTTCTGATGCTTCTAGGTCCTCCTGTAGATTTAAGTTGTCCTGCATTGTTTGTAATCCTTTTTTCCCTTGTTTTTTCATGTTGTTCACTTTACTTTCCAGCTCTGTTTGACTGCTGTGTATCTGCTTTCTTCTATAAATTTGTTTTGGTTTTGTATATCTCTGTTGTCTCTCCTTTGTGGTGGGAGACTATGCCTAGAAATGTTGGGCTTTATTGTACTTTAAAGCTGATTCATTCAATTCATAAAAGGCTTCCGGATTCTGTATGCGTATAGTGATTTGTTGTTTGTTCTTAGGACTTTATGTTTAGGTTAGTTGCTATGATGGTATGAGGGTTAGTAAGTCTTGGCTACTTTAGAAGATTGCTCTACTGAAGGGGGATACTAACAGGCGATTGGATCAAGGTGTTGGTAGTAGCTAGGTATTTAGGAGCTCTATAGACAGCCTTGAAACATTCACCTATTTGCATTTAGACAATTACATGTAATGGAAGACATAATGCTTGGGATGAAAGTTGGGGGGTAGGGGAAGGAAGGTGCTCTTAAAAAGAAAGAAGGAGAGAGAGATAGATTAGAGGAGAATGAAAAGAACAATAAAACTTGAAATGGGAAAGAAAGAAAAAAGGAAAAGGGCAGAAAAGAACAGAGAGAGAAGAAAAAAAAAGAAAAAATTGAAGTCTTAGAGATCCATTTTCTTCTCTTCCAGTAGGCGGAGCTGTGCCCTCCGAGCCAAGCTTCTGCCCTCTATGTGCCAATAGCAATCCCTGTAAGGCGGCTCCTGGGAGTCTCTCAATGTTGTCAGTCCAGCGCCGTTTCACTTCTCCAGCCCCTCCCCCCCTTCCTCCTGTCAGCCGGCCAGCCAGGTCCTGTTCACTGGAAGCGGTTCCCCAAAGATCTAGTTACACTTGCAGCCCCACCGCGTGTCCCATTTAAGCCCCAGTGCTGTGGTAAACTGGCGGCTAAGACCTTGGGAGTTGCCGCTGGTGATATGGGGGGTTGGGGATCGGGAATCCCCTCTGCTTCTCTACAGACACGCCCCCGGAGAGATCCCTGAGGTTCCCTGGATGCTTGTATCTGGGTGGGGTGGGAGTCACACACCTGCTAAAGTGGATTCCGCTGGGAAGGAATTCCGTCGGCCGAACTCCAGTGACGTCACCTCTCTGCTATGGCGGGCCCCAGGCTCCTTGCCGGAGTGTCTGAAGGGAGGGGTGGGACAGGT
>NW_026009890.1:0-3217 GCF_001458135.2 Marmota marmota marmota
CCCCCCTCTCTCTTGCTCTTTCTCTCTTGCTCTCTCTCTCTTGCTCTTTATCTTCCTTAGGTGCACTCTCTGTCTCTCTCTTGCTCTTACTCTCTCCCTGTTCATCTCTTCTCTTTTCTCTCTCTCTCTTTCCTTCTTTCCTTTCTCTTTGTTGCACTGCTGCAATAAAGATCTTTTGGTTGCTCTGAGTGTTGTGGTCACTTTCCTTTCAGGACCCAAGGTACCTCTCTGGGTCTCAGCCACTCCCCGCTCCACATCCCGACCCATCCATGGGAAGCCTCACACTGTCGAAATGGGCTATGTAGAGGACACACTGGGTCAGTTCCCTCTGCCTGAAACTCAAGATAGGGATGAGTTTTCTGCAAGTCGATAGATGGAGCTAAAGCCGCAGTGCATGAAACAAGAAGGGCTGGAGTACTGGGACTCGGAGACGCGGTAAGCCAAAGAGCTGGAGCAGATTTACCAATACAACCTGAAAATTGTACTCTGCTTCTACAACCACAGCGAGGACTGTGAGTGACCCCTGCCATTTGCAGGTAACAACCCTTCCTCTTCAATGTGGGTGCCAGAGCCTCCCGAATCTCCAGGTCAAAGATTGACAGTGATAGTGGGAGACCTGCTCATTTTTTGTTTTTTAATTTTTTTGTTTTAATTAGTTACACATGACAGAACAATGATCTTGATATGTCATACATTTGAATCAGATGGGATATAATTTCTCATTTTTCTGAGTGTACAGGTTGCAGAATTACATTGGTCATGCAGTCACATGTATACCCACAGCAATAATAATGTCTATTTTATTCTGCTGTCCTTCCATTCCCCCCCTTCCTTGGCCCTCCCCTCCCATCACTTCTCTGTACCCAATCTAATGTGACCCACTTCTTCTTTCCTGCTCATTTTTAACCTAAGAAAAGCATGGGGCTCAGGTTTCCTTTTCTGTTTCAGGAAAGAAAAGATCTGAAAGGATCACCAGTTAGCTGAAGTGAGAGTGGGAGTTGGTGGGGGAAACTATTCATGGGAGGGGACCAGGGTTTCACACCATCCAAAGGATGTACTGCTTCCAGGTGGGACCAGACTAGCACCACCTCCGTGGGATCTGGCTTATGCCTACAATGGCGCGGATTACATTGCCCTGAAGAAGACCTGGGCTCTTGGACCTCCGCTGACACTGCAGCTCAGATCACGCAGCACAAGTGGGAGGCTGAGGGTGTGGCGGAAGCAAACAGGGTCTACCTGGAAGGGGAGTGCATAACGACACTCCTCAAGCACCTGGAGAACAGGAAGGGGACGCTGCAGCGCGTAGGTACCATTGGCTACAATGCAACTTCCAGATCTCCTGTACATTCCCCCATGCGCCAATAAGGAGGGAGAATAATGGAATCCACATGAGAATGCCATCCTCCCTCTGATTCAAAAGAGTATGAGTGCAACTTAGTTTCCAGAAGCTGTACCAGAGAGTGACTCTAAGAACTATCCTTCTCTTAATTACAACTAAAGGGTCCTAGGGCTGGAGGGAAGATGATCCTTAAAATAAGTGATCAGTTTCCTTTGACTCTGGCAGCAATCTTGGGCATCCCTCAGCAACTTTCTGGGTTTGTTCTTTATCCCAACCCAATGACTTTGGAATTCATTTCCTTAGCTGTCAGCCTCCATTCAGGTCAGAATCTTTCTCAGAGGCTTGGAGCCTCTTCCTCTGGACTGTCTCACCCTGAATCTAGAACATAACAAAAATAGGAATATTTCCCAAGATCCATGAGTATTGGTTAGTGTATGGGTTCTGTGCTCCCACCCCACACCTATTGTCCTGTCCTTTTTTCAGTGGATGATGGGAAGTAATGCAAAATGTCCCAATTAACTGAATCTTCTCAGCAGATTCCCCATTGACATATGTCACCCATCACCCAATCTCTGACCATGGGGTCACCCTGAAGTGCTGAGCTCTGGGATCAGAGATCACCCTGACTTGGCATGGGATAGGGAGCACCAGACCCAGGAAATGGAGCTTGTGGAGACCAGGCCTGCAGGGGATAGAAACTTCCAGAAATGGGCAGCTGTGGTAGTCGGGAGAGAAGCAGAGTTACACATGTGTCTTGTGTATCATGAAGGGTTTCCTGAACCACTCACCCTGAAATGGTGTAAGGAGGGGATGAGGGCACAAGGCCTGTGGTCAGGAAAGCAGGAGCCATTCTGGAGACCCTCAGCAGAGTCAGGGCTGAAAATTGAAAGCCAGGGTCACTCATCCTCTCTTCCTTTCCCAGAGAGGGCTCCCAAGATCTCTATCCCCTTTGTGGTAATGGTTGCTAGCCTGGTTCTCCTTGAAGCTATTGCTGCTATTATGATGTGAGGTAGAACTCAGGTAGAGTAAGGGTGAAGTCAGAGTTTTCTTTCCCAAGCCCCAGGTAGCTTTTCTTGACTCTTTAACTTTAAGAAGGGTTGACCCACAAAAAACATAAACTTGAAAGCCATAATTCCAAACATTTAAATCTCCAAAAGATCAAAACTAAAATTTTTAGGAAATCTTTTTTTAATTCATTAAAATACAGTTATTTGCATTTTTAAAAGGGATTTGTTTTAGAAACATGACAGAACAGGTCAGAAGCTACTTTATACCATAAAATAGGTAATAACATATATATTGTTATATGGATACATGTGCAACTATACTAATGACCGTTGCACAGGTATAATAACTATGAACATATAAACCATATTCCTAAATAGGTCAACAAGCAAAATGTATAAACACCTATCACTATGATTAGTAACTGTGCATCCCAAGCTTTACACCTGCAGTAATCTGAAAAACTGTATTGGACAACCTAAATCTTTTGACAAGATGAATCAGCATGCACAATAAATCACCATCAAATACGCAATTATAAAAAAAAGTCAAAACTTTGAGAAATTTTTGTCGTTCACAAATATAAATGTACAAAAAAGACATTTCTTCTTTTATTGAGAAAGTTTCAGTGTTTTTACATACATGTTACAGAGCTTACACACAGTTGACATTCAGATAATGTACTTTCTTTTTTTGTTTTTCTATTTTTTTTGTTTTAATTATTTACACATGACAGTAGAATGTGTTTATGCACTTTGATACACATAGATGGGATCTAATTTCTCATTTTTCTGAGTGTACATGTTGCAGAATCATATTGGTCAGCAGCTATATATATATGTATATATATATATATATATATATATATATATA
>NW_026009891.1:0-3216 GCF_001458135.2 Marmota marmota marmota
TGAAGCAGCTAAAAGAGGCTGTAACAACCCTATAGTCCTCAAGCACCCTTCACTGTAAGCATGGTCGAATCCATTAACAACTTGAACATGACGCCAGCAGATTGGGCTAATATGTGTAAAGCTGTGCTAAATGGAGGACAATACCTGTTAGGGAAATAGTCCAATGAGCATCACCGCAGAGGAGCCAATCAGCTAGATGTTGCTGGGGCCGAGGAGCCAATCAGCTAGATGTTGCTGGGGCCGCTGTGAGCCAATCATCAGCCGGCAGCTGGAAGTTTGCTGGCAGCTGGAAGTTTGCTGGGGCCCCTTTGGCTGTGGCTCTCAACAGGACCAAATATTCTCCGATACCTGATGAGGAAGAGAAGAAAGAAGACACAAAGTGGACGAATTTGAGAAGCCTCATCCTGGAAAGAAAGAAGGAAAAGAAAAATAAACATAGAGACAGGAAGTCCTCTGACTCTGACAGCTCAGATTCTGAGAGTGACATGGGAAAAAGAGCAAGGCTCACATCAAAAGATAGCAAGGCAGCCAGGCGCAGTGGTGCACACCTCTAATACCATCAGCGTGGGAGGCTGGAGGATGGCAAGTTCAATGCCAGCTTCAGCTACTTGGCTAGGCCTTAAGCAACTTAGTGAGATCATGTCTAAAAATAAATAAATAAATAAAAATTTAAAAGGGCTGGTGATGTGGCTCGGTAGTTAAGTGACTCTGAGTTCAATCAGAAGTACCAATAAATAAATAAATAATAACAAAAAGCAAGGTAGCAAAGAAGAAAAAAGAGAGAGAAGCAAAAGTAATGAGAGTAGAAAAGAGAAGAGGGGATGGTTGAGAAAATAAGGAACCAAGAGCTTTGTGCCTTGAAACTCTGGCTGCTGAAAAGACTATAGTGAAAATATGGACTCCCACATCATTGACTTTCATATGAATGCAGCAAGCAGGTTTGGGAGTTACAGGTCAACAGCAGCTTCCTAAATGAGTTTTTTTTTCCTTACTGCTCCTGATTGATCCATTTGCAAGTGATCCCTGAGGTCCATCCATTCATTCATGCAACTGCTTTCATTCAGCAGGAGGTCCTATTAACCTCCCTATCTGCCACTGCCACAGCTAATTTTTTTTTTTTTTTTTTGGAGTCCAGGCTAAAGACACAAGTACTGTTTTGGAGGTGGCAGTAGTTGAACAGTGATTGGCACCTTACTGTTGGTCTGTCTTGACCAGTGATGGGTTAGTGCATGTTGCATACATGAAATCAGAGAGAGACTACCAGCAGGAGGGAGAACATGGTAAGAAATGGTGTTCACTTTTTTTCCATTCCCCAGTTTAGTTCTACTATGCCAGAAGTGACAGCCAGTGGCCACAGTCATAAAACAATCATTTATAGTTTGACTTATCATTCCAACAGACTACTGAACAAGACATCTGAAACCAAAAAAAAAAGGAAAGAAAAAAAAAAGATGAGATAATATAAATACTAAGTAGTGATACTGGTTTAATCTAACATGAGGCAATAGGTCTCCACATAGAAAAAATTTCCTCAGCCCCACATCGACATTTGTTTGAGAAACTATTAGGTTTCCAGATATGAAGGAAACTCTACATGCTCTTCTGCCTTCTAGCACAAATATATAACTTACTTTCAGAGTTAACTGTTCATTTTTTAGAAAAATGTGTTGGTAGAACTTTATGGTCATCCTGAATTGTTGAAGGACATTTTTCCCTTTGCAGTACCGTTTTAATAAGGTAATCAAGGATTTTCATGAAAGATGAATAAATTTCCCATTACAAGTGTTTCTGTATTTTTGTTTCTTTTCATGAAATTATCCATTCCTGATGTTAACTAATTTGATTTTAAAAATCCATGCAAAGAGCTTTAAAGCATGTTCATAAGTAGCACATCTAGTTAAGGCCTTCTCAAGGAATGTTGCCTAATCAATTAATAGCTCTTGGTGGAAATTTTACTCAGTGGAAGATGGTGGCTAAAAGGATACTTAGGGCAAACCAATCATGCTCAATGTACTTGTAAAGACAGCTGTGCCTGCCTCACTGATATTTTGAATGATTCTGAGGAAATAGTTTCATATTTATGTTCTTAATATCATAGTAAGTTGCCCCAGGAGGTGACTTATTTAGAAATTGTTCAGAGATCTTGTAAGTTGTGGTATTTTTTTCTATGATTATAATTTATAAATAGAACATAGCCAAGGTTATATATAATGTACTCTTTACTCAATTTGCAATTCTTGTTAAATTACTTAAATTGATATGGATTTAAAAATTCTCTCCACAGTAGGAAGAAAAGTATAAAAGAGAGAAAATGTGAAGCAAATAAGGAAAACAAATATTTGACCTTTACAAATTGGAAACGAAAGTGCAGAAAAATCATACAATAGTCTGATTTAAAAATTATTTTTTGATCCGTCTAGAATGGTCTCATTTTATTAGAGGAAAAAACCCCAAATAACATCATTTCTTTACACACAGTAGGCAGTCAGTTCATTTAAAACATTCCCAGAAAAACAGCACTATGTGAATGAAATAGTCTCATTCTATTTAACTTGTACTTTGAAAATTAGTTTCTTCATTCAGATATTTAAACCAAAAATAACAATTACAACCTACACTATATTGCCAGGACTTTATATGTATATGTACTAAATGATGACTTTATAATAATAGAGTTTTATCAAGTTCTGGCAATATAGTATGTGTGTGTGTGTGTGTGTGTGTGTGTGTATGTGTCTGTGTGTATCTCATATCAGAGTGTGTCCTCTGTGGAAAAGGGAAGTTTTCATCATCTTTCATCATCTCTGAGTTTCAAAAAGTGTCTTATACAAAGAAGTTACTCAGAAAATACGTGTTGAATAAATGGTTGGTAATGAAAATAACTTCATTCTCCATTAAAAAGATGAAGGTTAAAGTGCATGAGATGGGATGGAAAGGGAGAGAAAAGGGAAATTGCATGGTAATGGAGGGAGACCCTCATTGTTATACAAAATTACATATAAGAGGTTGTGAGGGGAATGGGAAAATAAACAAGGAGAGATATGAATTACAGTGGATGGGGTAGAGAGAGAAGATGGGAGGGGAGGGAGGGGGGATGGTAGAGGATAGGAAAGGTAGCAGAATACAACAGTTACTAATAGGGCATTATGTAAAAATGTGGATGTGTAACCGATGTGATTCTGCAATCTGTATTTGGGGTAAAATTGGGAGTTCATA
>NW_026009892.1:0-3216 GCF_001458135.2 Marmota marmota marmota
TATATATTTCCCATCTGGTAAGAAGTTAAAAAAATTAAGATTTACATTTCCCCACAAATTTTTAGTGGACATATTTATTGAACTCAAAGTAAAATGCTGGCAGTATTTCTCGAACTTTAATGCAAGCACATAAGATAATTTCTTTTTTTCAAAATCTGAATTGTGTTACTGAGAACCTTCCACCTAACCTCCAATTAGAAGTGATTAAGAGAGAATGTAATGACATGTTAAAAGACAAATATTGCAAAACAAATATAATTCTATAAATGCCTTCTAAGAAATGGAAATTCTTATGCTAAAATCATAAGCCCCTTAATTGGTATCAGTATTTAGGAATACCTGTGTGGAAAAATCAAACATTTTAATGATAAAATACAATCATGTGTCATATATAATGATGTTTCAGTGTAATGATGTTCAATGATGATTCAGTGTTTGACCCCTTATATGACAGTAATCCAATAAGATTATATCAAGATAATGACATCATATCCATTTTAGTTTGTATAAGTATGCTTAATGATATCTATACAATAAAAAAAAACTTGGCTGATGCCTTTCTCATTACATATCCTTATTGTGAAGTGATGCATGACTGTACATAAAATCTCAGTGTAGATCAACATAAAGAGACAAATATTTGCAATTGATTGTGAGGACAGGTAATATTAACTTTGAATAAAGTTAAGGAATATTTTATATCCTTCAGCCTCCAGAAAACAAAATATGTTATTCTTCTCATTAAGTTGTATTAGTAAATTTTTTATGACTGTTACCTCAATACCTGACAAGAACAACTTAGAGGAAGAAAAAATTATTTTGGTTCAATGGCTTAAGAGGTTCAGCTCATGTCAGCTGACCACATTGTTCTGTGTATGCGGCGAGAATTAATATCATGGTAGAACTGTGTGGTGGAAGAAAGCTGCTCAGTTTATGGTGGCAGTGTACGGAGATGATCCAGGGACAAAATATAGTTCCCAACAGCATACTCCCCTTGGTCTACTTCCTCTAGCCATGCAAGACCTGCCTATAGTTACCAGCTAGCAGTCCATCCAAATGATTAATACATCAAACAGATTATTCCACTGATGAGCTTATAGTTCTCATAATCTGATCATTTCATCTCCAAGCATTCCTGCATTGTCTAAGAGGAACTTTTGGGGACACTTCACACCCAAAGCATAACATTAATATACCTGTATTTACAAAATATGGCACTGACATTTTATTATGTTTTGAATTTCATCAATAAAAAATAGTGGATAGTAAACACTATCTTGTTATGTAAATATCTGTATCATCAATTTTATCTTTTTGACAACAGAGCCTAACATATTTTCTACCTGATTCCTTTACAAAATATGTTTGTAAACCTCTTGTCTATAATGCTATATGATATGATATCTTTCTACCTCCTTAACCTCATGCATTATTACTCTGTCCCTCACTTACTATACTCCAACTTTCATAATTTAATTGCTGTTTTTCTTTTTCAGACTAGAGCATTCATCCTTAAATTATGATCATATGTACTCCCTTAACTTCTCATAGGTTTTGCTCAAATGTCATGTAAGTGAATCCCTCCTGGGCTGACCTATATAAAATTGAAATAATATCACCGCTTCTTATCCATGCCCCCATCAGACTCCTCCCTGTTTTCTTTTATTCTTTATAACATTAATCTCCACATAGCATACTGCATTATGTGTGTGTGTGTGTGTGTGTGTGTGTGTGTTTATTGCCTCTTTCTATTAACTAGAAAGTAAACTCCACAAGGCAGAATTTTTTTTTTTTTGTTATATTCACTAACATGACCACAAATCTCGAATATATTTGTCTGGCATATAAATCTTCATTAAAGGTTTGTTTAAGTCATGGAATTTTTAAATTGATTCTTATATATTTTGATTTAATATACCCTCAATAAATATTCATGTGTTACATTCACCTTCCATAGTCTTTTCAGCCTCATTCTTTGCTTAGAATCAAATTTTTTTCCTGTTAGCCCTACATTTTTGAGGATAGTATAATACTAGATCTGCCAAAGTTCATGTATTTCACACTATGTCATTAACACTTGTTACACATAGCACAAAGCAGGCGACCTACTCTGTCTTACCTTACAGGCACTTATTTGGGGCACTGAAAAGGGCTAATTGTTTCATTTCACCGTTCAACTCTTTCTCAATAGCCTATACCAAAGCAAATCTTTATTAAGCAAAGAGAATGCATGCATTATTTATGAGCTTGCTTCTGAAATAAAAATCCATATACATATACATATATGTATATAAATAGTATACCTTTACCTGTGGAGATGGCACTGTTTTAATGAAAAAGGAAAACCTGGTGTGATTATTTGTATAGTTATATTGCCCCAAATTTAATTGCAACATAAATTGGAAGAATGAATATAATCTTCAGATGCACAAAGTAGAAGAGGGTTTTTTGTTTGTTTGTTTGTTTAATTCTTTGACTTCTGTTTGAGTAGTAATTCTAGTGGAGAAGAGACAATCCAGAGTGAATAAGGCCTGAACATAGTTCATTTACTTTAAGGTATTCTGCACTATTATTAACTTTTGAATAATCAGCTCATTTTCTGTCTTGTGGTCTGCCATAAGTCTAAAGAAAAATTTCTCAATAGAGCAAAGTAAGTAGCAGTTCTTTGCCCCTTCTAGGAATGCTTCTCAATGTTTGTTAGAGAATAAAGGTACAACCTGAACACTGGCAAAAAAAAAAAATTACTTTCTGCATTGTTCACAAAGCAGGGTTTGAACAAAGATACAAAGAGGAATCCACAGAAAAAACATTATTAGATTTATTTTTCTTTTTGGGTGGGAGGGCTAAATTCACCTATTTTATTTTCTTGTGGGCCTACAAATTATGTAAACAGAAGAAAGAGAATTTTGTTCAATAGTTGAACTGTTGAAAAACTTGGAGTGAGATGAACACATTTCCCTAAGTATGTGAAAAATGACATTGTGATTCATACTTTGTAAAATATTTTGAGAATCTTATTAGTAAAAGTCAAATGTGTGGTTTTATGTATTTTCAAAAACCCCTCACACAATAGTAGAGGACTGACAATTTTGTTTAACTTTTTGGTAGCTCAAAGTGAATACTGATACTGTCTAGAACATGCTTAGAATACGTCAGAAAAAGATACTAGGGTATCAGAGCATAGGTCCCTTCACAACTTTGACTGACATATATATA
>NW_026009893.1:0-3215 GCF_001458135.2 Marmota marmota marmota
AAAAAAAAAAAAAAAAAAAAAAAAAAAGACACACACAAAGAAAAAACCCAAACTATTGAATCCAATACTAAATACAATCTGGAGATTGAAACTTGACAACACTTCCATCAACTCTGCAGGAATGGAGATTTCCATCTCCATTATTGATAATAACAGTGTAGAGAAGCATCATGAATTTACCTTTTCAAAAGATTTGAGAATTAAGAAACAAATGATTTCTTGGATCTAAAACTGTCTATAAGAAATTTGAATCATTTACATTGTATACTTAGGCCAATGAGAAGAAATTACCTGAAATATGGTGTTTGAGAAAAATGCAATTCATCTGCGCTTTTAAAATAATGAGAAGGAATGTGTGAGCCACAAACAATTGACTCTCATGTGACTGACAGTGTGAGTGCAAGCATAAAAAAGAAGCAGTAACCACATGATTGTGTGATCATGTGATAATCATCACTAACATTTATTGAGTATTTACTACATGGCAGTACATTGCATAGTATTTGCAACCATTATCTCAATTATTCTGCAACTGTAAGTGATGGTTCAGAAATACCTCCTGTTTCAGAAAGAAAAATGCTCTAAGGGGTAGGACAATGTATCAACCCTGGTCAGAGTTCAAATGAATTTCTAACAAAGCTTATCTAAAATATTCTGAATACAACATGGTCCCCATTTAGAACTGAGAGGGAGCCTGGAGAGTTGTAAAGGGAACTTCAGGATGGAATCTGTTCCATACCCCTGAGTCCCCAGGCCAACTAAGAGGTCTTATCTCCTCCAGGACCTCAAAAGAGTCATGCTGACCTCAGTTCCAGACTCCACCAAAGTCATCAGCCCTGAAACTGGAGGGTCCCCTTGTTCTCTATTTCCTGGTTCTTGAAAGTAATTTTCTAGCTGACGTCTATCAATGTGTGTGTGTGTGTGTGTGTGTTTTTCCTGATTCTTCTGGCTCAGTTTCTTTTCCTTCATCTGTGTTGCTTACCTAGAATTCTAAATGTCTGTTGATCAGAAACTCTGGAACAAGTTTTGTCTGAAACCTTCCCAGGCCTTGATCTACAACCTCCTTCTACACAACTCTTGGCAGAGAGAGCAATCTGAAGCCCATAAAGATTAGAGCTATTCCACTAATCAGTGATCCTTCCCAATTAAAATACTTGGTTCAGAGTTCTTCGCACATTGCTCAAAGTGCTTTCTGTTCAATCAGGAGTTGTTGACTGAATTTACAGTGCATGATATATCATGAACTGTACACCAAAGTCCAAATTACAACACATGACCCCTATGTCAAGAAAGAGTAAAAAAAAAAAAAAAAAAACCAAACAAACACAAACTTGGACAGACACCAGATGATGCTGAACTAATGGAAAATTCCAGAACAAAAACTGCCCACACTGCAGCCTTGTCCTTAGATCCTCTGTGAGTTATGTATGGTCTCCTTCCCAAAATTATAAAAACTTTTTGAGAGCAGGGTACAATGAAGTGTCAAGTGCAGGGTGACATGGATTTCCCATGGATTCTCCTGCCACCAGGGAATTAGCAGGTATCAAAATTTCCTATTAGATTTTCTCCTTTAAAGTCCTAACATATCCTTGAGTGTCATAAAGCCCCACTGGCAAAAGCATAAAGTCTTTTTGTTTGTTTGTTTGTTTTTTGGTGGTGCTGGGGATTAGAAGCCAGGGCCTTGTGCATATGAAGTAAGCACTCTACCAACTGAGCTATATCCCCAGCCCAAAAGTATGAAGTTTTGACATAGTTACCTCATCTCTGGACAGGTAATTACTTGAAAATAATCATCCTGCATTCTGCATCTTAGATATCATAAATTGTTTTAAAAGGGATCTCTCTTTCCCATTACCCACCAGCTATTTTGTAGAAGTGATTAACATTTACAATAACTGACATTAAATAAAGGAGATTGTCCTCATCAGTGTTAGTGGGCCTCATTCAAAGTTTTAAGAGGAAGACTGAAGTTTCCCTTAGAAAAAAATTCTGCCCCAAGACTGAAACATCAGCTCCTGCCCAAGAATTTCAAGCCTGCTATCTTTCCTGCTTTGCAGATTTTGGATTTACCAGCCCCACAATCACATAAGACAATTATCAACATAAATCTATATCTTCTCTTTCTATCTACACACACACACACACACACACACACACACACACACACACACACACACTTCCCTTGGTTCCTTCACTTGTAAATGATAAGGTTCCAACAGCAAAAATAATCTACTCCCAAGATTTCAAATGAATATTCTTTAATGAAGGAATAATGGATAGGAGTGTCAACAGGGTTAAGGAAACAAAGAAAAGAAAGTGAAGGACCAGCTGCTAGCAACAGAGGGGAACCATTACCAATCCTAGATGGGACCCAGCAAGGGCAGGAAAGATTTATGTCACAGCCCAGTGAAAACTGGAGACTTGAGTGGAACATCACAGAACCTCGGGTCACAGCTACCTCCGGAAATGGAGCCATGAAGCTGGGAAAGAGCCAGAAAGACTATGACCTCTCTCTCCTGCTTTCTAATCTCCTGGCAGGAGAGTTGTCAGTCTCCAATCAGTAAAACCCAAACAGAAGCCACCCAGGTAGGGAGCCTGGGAGATGTTGTTGCAGAAATCAGACTCCTACAGTACAGGGCAGGTAGTGAAGAGAATAAGCTTCACAGGGTCTGCTAATGCTGAGGCTAGCCTCCAATTTGTGATCCTCTGCCACTGCCTCTGAGTCCCTAGAGCTACCACACCTGGCTCCAAGTCTTCTAATTTATTATTTTGCTATCTTAACAATAACCCACAATTTAAACTGCTTTCCCTTCAATTTTTATCCCTTTTATGATGTTCTTGTTATCATGCATAGACCCCAAGAAACAAATTTTAGTCAATTAACAAAGATATAACCATTTACAGAAAAAAATACAAAGATGCTTTATAAAAGGATCCATATAGACACAATAAATTTGGAGCTAAAAGTTATGTTTTATGCTCATCAGATTGTATCCAACCCAATTCTAACTAAGCACATAAAATAATATAAATTCCAAATTATGTATTCAATGGAATAATTTTCTTTTTCTTGTAAATCTTTATTTTCTTTAAGTCATATATATATATATTTGTTTTATATATATATTTGTTTTATATATATATTTATATTTATATATTTATATATATATATATATATATATATATATATATATATATATATATATATATATATG
>NW_026009894.1:0-31350 GCF_001458135.2 Marmota marmota marmota
CCGTGTTCTAGAATTTAGTGATGGAATGCTCTAGTCACTCGATTTTTCCAGCAATGCTTAGGATGATGAATGGTGCCGAATCTATGCCAAGTCTTCAAGGTTACATATATCATTTAATCACATGGATCTGTTTGCTCTTTATCTTAAATGCCTGTACTTGGGATGGGGAAGAAAATTCACACTCTCCAAATTCCAAGAGCCACTTGGCCTTGGAGTACAGCCGGGGACCACAGGAGAAAGCATTTTGAAGATCTGGGGGAGGTGAGTCGATTTATAATGTAACAGGAGTGGTTACTACAGGAGACAAATGCATCTATCAGCCTTATCACTTATTCTAATGGAGCCCCCAGGAGGAATTTGGGGGGGGGGAGAGGAGGGCTGGGAGTGGACCCTGGGGAAAGCAAAACAGAAGACCAACAGCAACAAGGCAGTGCCAATGGATTGTGCACTAAAGTTGGCAAAGACACTAGGACCTCCATGTTTAAAGCAAGCTTGCATTTACAGAATTCATTTTCTGGCTCTTCTGCTTGCTTGGTTGTGCCTGGTACAAATGGTTTCTTGTTTTAAACTTACACTCCAATTCTTTGTCAAGGTTATCTGTAAATAATTCATGAGCATTGTAAAACACGTGGACATCCAAATGTTGATAGAATCCGAGTCTCAGTACGATTAAAAATGTTGACGTTTGAGCCACCTGAATGACTTCTGTCTGCAAAACAGGTTTCTGAATGAGCTTTGTTTCATCCAAAGCTCTAATTCCTACCTGTGCTTGACACTCAAAAACTTTGTACACTATTACTTCCAAAAATTGAGTCTTTTCTGTGTTACCAGAATAGCTGAAGAATAATAAAAATCTTGGTTGTAAAGAATAGAAATACCAGGTGAATCTCGGGATACAGGGAATTGTGGTTGGGATACTTGGGCTTAGAACAGGGGCGCTGTCAGAAAGTGAGGCTCCCCCAGGAATGGCTCCTCCTGTCTCCCCCAGAGTCTCTGCTATCAATGCCCAGTTTCCTAATTCTCATTCAGGGTGTCGGCTGGCTCTGTTCTCTCCAGACCGCTTCCCACTGTCAAAGCCTTGGCTATATACCAAGGCTGCTGAGCCTGGGGCATTTGTTGGTGAGGGCCATGCAGCAGTGTGTGATTGGTCCAACACCTTGATATGGATTGGGAAAGGAGGCTGAATTAGCTGGGAGATCCCTCTCCCAGTCCTTTCAGCCTGGAGGGGCGGTGCAATGCCTCATGGTACCAAGCCAGAATATCCATACTGCATGATCATAAGACCATGGGGACAGTTTTATTCAGGAAGACCTGTGGACCATAAGCACAGTGGCTGATACCTCTGGTCCAAGGGATACTGAGCCACATTATGTTCTAGATAACAAGACACCAATGACCATCACCATATAACAAGTGAGTAAAGCAGTGTTACGTCTCTTGACCAAGGTGAGGAGCACCTCCTCATTGTTCTCTGTATGTCCTCATTGTGCCCTAGTAGGATCATCCAACCCGAGATCCAGATCCCATCTCGGAAGAACTCTCAAGGCTGTGCCCAAATGGGTCCACTCCATCCTTTGGAGATTGTTAATGAACTGGGTGCTGTTTTTATTTTTAAAGCTCATGTTGATAAACATTACTGATATCTGGTGTCCTCAATGATAGTTCGAGCTCTTTTCACATAATTCTTTGCATTTCCCCAAGGCATATATCGGTGACATGCCCAAGGTCAGCCTTCAGTTGTTGTTGATGCATCTAGGTTGCTGTGCTGTGATCCTTCATTCCTGTACTTCATAGTGCTTCATTATAACTATGCTAAACTTTCATTTAATATATACCTCAACCTTATGTTGAGGGACAGTAACAATCACTATTACTCTGTAACTACCACTTTCCTTCCTGGGACATACCCTATACTGCAGGTATTGAACTGAATAATTCATACATCTCACTTAATACTTTTAGTAACAAAGTAGATGTTGGTATTCTACTTAGAAGAAACGGACACTTCTTACATGTAACTTATATCAATTAATGAAAAGAGTGAGTGGCAGAGTCAGATCCTAGTCTTAATATGTGCCTGTCTTTAAAACATTGGCCTGTGACCATGATGCCGTGTGTCACCTCCCCATTCTTGTACTTGTTCATGGTTTTGATTAGTCAGGACCCCTAAACATACAGGCCTATATGATGCATAGCAGGAGTACAAAATGAATGTCCTTGGCTGCCCTGTCCAGCTAAGAAGCTACCAGTCAACCCCTGGGTCGAGCTTCACCAGTAATAGCTTGCCTGGACTGCCTGAGGCTCCCAGTTCCTCACCAGAAACAGCAGAGTAGATGGTGTCTAAACAAATCAAGTGGAAAGTTTTCAGACCCAGGAGGCTGAAGATGGTAAAATGATCCATTTGTCATTGTTTCCTACAAAAAAAAATGAGTGTACGCCACGTGCCAGGTACTATTTTGCGTTGGTATCTGGCTTCTGGCAATCCTTAATTCCTTTTCTACCCATGATACAGAAAGGAGGAAAGAATGAATGAGTGAGAGCCCACAAGAGGCCAGGAGAGAGAGAATGCAGAGAGAAAGCCATAAACCTTATTTTTATAAATAGCCTCTTGGATAGGTTCTTCGCAAGGAAAGAATTCTCGCCAACTTCAATTCAGGAAAACCAGGCTGAGCATCTGTGATCGTTCATGCACAGGCTAAATGCTCAAGACAACTAAGGCTCAACCCCCCGCTCTGTAGCAGCTCATGGTCAACAGACAGGGTTATGAGATACTAGCAGTGTGACTGTCCTCCCGTAACCTGTAAGATACTCTGTGGAAAGTTGCCTTTCATCCCAAAGCCCCAAACCATAGTAGTTGTTGTTCAGACTTACTTATTCTAAGACACTATGTGAAAATTGCAAAAAAGAAATGGTAAATGACGAGTCTATAACACATTGAATATAGAGATGGGGCAGCCCTCCCTTTAATTAAATTGTTCAGCTGTCAAGATGTACTGAAAGTGGGTCTGCTTTGCGCTAAGAACATCTGTCTAGTCCTGGCCTTGGAGGACCTTGTCAAATTTAGCCATGCATTGACCAATGGGTGATTCTGTTTCAGAACCACCACTGGAGTAGATTCACCTGGTAATGACTTCTAGATGTGAGTGGCAGGTGGCCAAGCATCAGGGCTGCTCTGTGCTCCCCTGTGCACCTTAGACTATTGTGTGGAAAAAAAAAAAAAAAACCTGTACATGTCGCAGCTAAAGGTACACCAGAGGTGGCTCTTATGTGTTTATAAAACACTTTCAAATAACATTTCACACCAACATCTGGAGTGATCAAAGACTATCTGCTTTAAACAATCCTTTCTAATGCTTTTGTCCCCTGAGGACCACCCTGAAAAAGATACCTATTAATGGGACATTTCACACTGTAACTGTTTTGTATAAAATGTATTGCAGCAGCATTTAAGTTGGAGGAGACCTTAATGATTTCCCACGTCCAAGGTCTGCCCCCCTTTTTTCCTCCTCCAGGTAGAGGAAACGCACAATGCAGGAATGATTTGCCTAATCTCATAAGTTTGTTAGCTTCTTGATGTCACTTCTGACTAGTTCATTTTCTCTCTGGCTTCCTGAATGTGTTCAGTTCTTCAGGAGGACATGTTCCCAAGTCTCCTTCTGGGCCCCTGACCTCCTTGGGTGAGAGTGTCAACTGCTCAGCTGCGTCTGCTGCTCTGGAGTCAGTCCCTGCCCGCCTCCACCTGCTGCTCGCCCTCGAGCTGCCTAAAGCCCTGAATATATTAGACAGATGTTCCAACTGATGTGAGGCCTTCTAGTCATCCCAAAATCTCTGCTCCAAAAATCCAAATTTCACACTCTGCAGACTTAACCTATATTAGGAAATGACAGTATCATTCTTCAGGCAGCAATGTTAAAATAACTGTCTCGTCTCTGACTTTTCATTGCTTTCTTCACACCCAGCAGTTAGGAAGTCCTATAGAGTCTCCCTCAAATATTTTTAAAGCCCATTTTTCAAGTCTCACTACCCTGATGGACACACTCACATCTCTTAGATGAAACATTTCAGCAGCCTTTTTAACTGACCTGTCTGCAGTCTTTTTCTTTTTCCAGCCTAACCACATATTATGGTTCTCTGTACCCTCGTAGGAAATAAATTCAGGTTTGGGAAATGCACCCTATAAACTGTTGAAGGATATCCTGACCAAGCATGAAGGAAGCTATTGCTCAGGGGAAGCTGAGATCACCCAGCATAGGCATCACAGTATTGGTGCTGGTTCAAGGGCTCACGAGTTAGCCTATCTTTTATATCCCCATGAAAGGTAACACCTTATGGAGCCTGGTGTCTGCCAGTCAGGGGCACCTCCAACACACTACATATTTCTTTGCCCCTGAGTATTAACTCGGTTGCCCTGAGATCTCATTGTAGGTCTGCTGGGTTGCTTTTAATGCTCTTTTGTGTTATCCCTAGCTGTGCATATGCATTTCTCCCACATTGTCATTGAGGATGAGTTGCTAATCTTACTCATCTGTCTCCTATACCACCCAGCTCAGGGCAGAGGTGACCTCTGGAGCCCAGCCATCTAGGCTCATGTTTCACCTCAACTCCTTTGAAAAACAAGTCATTTGTGAGAATTAAGCTACAGAAAACGCATAGCAAGTGCTCAATTAGTATGGGTTTAATTAAGTCAATGCTTCCAGTTTTTAACCTGAATTAAAATTTTTATTGCATTATTGGCTCATTATTTTAAATTCTGACCTTTATAAATAGAAGATTCCTATTATCTGCAAATGATTTGGAAATAGATCGTACATTGGATGTTGTATGAGTTTCTCCAGTGACTTAGACCTTGAACTGATGTCATGTGTATTTCATTCCCTAAGGGTTTTATGCATGTGGGATAGGATGTGTCATGTCATGATAATTAACCTATAAAGGATGACCCCTGATGGGTCCCCGGTCTTTTCAAATTCATCACCAGTGAAACTTTCAGATTTCCTCACTTAATTCTCAAGCGACTGGCCAAAAAAAAAGGTAACAATTTGAATCAGCAAATCTATTGCATCTCCTTATACTGAGATCTCTCTGGAAATGCTTCATTTACCTGGTGAAATGCATGAAAAATGGGACTGAGTGCCAGTGAAACTCTGCCCACTTTGGGGTGAAAGATCGTTGCCCTGTTAAGACAGAGCATCATTCAGCCTTGAATCATTTACAAGGAAATTTCCAGGTATTTACATTCCAAAGATTAACATTTCATCAGGTTCAAAGCCTCCATGCACAGTTGTTGCTGGAGCAAAACAAAGGCCTTATCTCCTCTGCTCACCTTTGGCTTCTTAACCTTCTATTTCAGTAGCTTTTCTCTTTAGGAACCAATTCTGGCCATCATTTTAGCTTTGTGTTTTAGGCTCCAATAATGAAACCAAAAATAGCTTAATCAAGACAGTTTTTTTTTCTCCCCTTTTATATGTAACTGTCGGGTGTCCTGGGTACTCATGGTGATGGCACAATGTATTGGATTGGGTTCTTTAAGATCTACCCATCACCCAGGTATTTCCTCACGTTGTCCTGGGTGGTGTACCACCACCACAGTTACATTCCCCTTCGTGGGAAGTTGAAAAAGAAGGGAGAGGCCGCGTTCCCTTCCATTTAAGGCACCATCTGAAAGTTGCAAACCTCATGGTCACTTGCATCTTATTGGCCAGGCCAGTTGTCAAGCTGAAGGTGGTGGGATGAGAGGCTGGGAAATTCTGCTATTCTGGGTTCTTAAGTACCCAGCTGTAACATGGTTTCCATTTTTGTAGGAAAACAAGGGAAAAGTACAGGAAAACAGCTGTCTGTGCCATAGTAGTGACTCGAAAAAGGCTGTGGATGGTTTGGTTCTTATAGAAGGAAGAGAAAAGGCAATACTTAAAAGCAGGCCTGTGGGTAGTTTGCCTTAGAGCTCTGACTCCATTAGAATTCTTTCCCACCTTAACAGTCAAAAAACTATATTTTCCATTAGCTTTTTTCTATTTTCTCATTACAAATGAAAGAGCTTGTAACTCGAAGAAACCTGAATATAGTTCAGCAAGATGAAGGTGCTCAAGGTGTCTAGGGTTTGCCATTTAGGAGTCTTGAGCAGAAGGTCAGAGTTGAAATCCTAAGAAAGGATCTACCCTTGAGGAAGAGGATTAAGAAGGCAATGGCTGAACTTCAGGTAGAATCCACACAGTGGAAGGATATGGCAGGAAAGAAAGCAGAAACTTTTGAGTAAAAGCAGAAACTTTTGTGATTGGGCAGTAACCAGCCTTGTTGAGATGCTGTACGAATTATCAAGCATCATGCTATTACAGAAGATACAGTCGGCTTGATAAAGCTATTGTAGCAGTATTTTTTTTTAAATAGTTTTTAGTTGATGGACCTTTATTTGTATGTGCTGAGAATCAAACCCAGTGCTTCACACATGCTGGGCAAGCACTTTTCCACTGAGCTACAACCCCAGCCCCTGTTGTAGCATTATTAAGCATTTGGGCATTACTATAACACTTAAAGGAGAGCCTCAAAATAAAGAAATGTCTAGGACTTTAACATTAGTCCCACAAAGTTACTGCATGCAGCGAACCAAATTGCTGCCAGGGAGCGGTCTTTGCTGTTTCGTGCCCTGCCTTCAGAGAATAACCACAGAGTAAGGTTTCCAAGCAGAGCTTCCAGAAGTAAGTAACTGTGGGAACTGTGAGAGCAGAGGGTGGTTGGTTTATATGTGCCTCACAAATGGGAAAACTGTTCAATGAACATTTTCCTGTACAGCGAACCTCTGTTAAACCGGTTAAATGAGGTGGAAAAGTTAATGAACAGACTACTGAATTATGCTGTAATTTCCTAAAGCAATTTAATGACTGCCACACACTGGTTCTCAGTGACTAGGCCGAAAGCGGCTTAGCGGAGATCACCTTGGTCATGGTGACTTCGTGAAGGAGTCGCCTCCCAGTCTTGAGTTGGTTTAGTGGATCCTGGTCAGTGCAGTCCTGTTCAAACCCGTGCTCCTGAATGTTACATTACGCTAACCAGTTTCCAGAACCAGAAGTTTCTGAAGCCACTGCCAAGCCTGGCATTAGAAAGGTACCAGAAGACTTGGGAAAATGATCCTTGAGTTATTTCCTTTAGTTCCTTTTATTATAAACCCAATTAATGCTCATTACAGAAAATTAAAACACAAGAACATCTTTTATATTGCCCACATAAGGAGCACCACTTGACCATATTGTGGTGAATACCTAATCTTATTTTCATACACTTAATGTAAAAATGAATCTCATTCTTCATATGTAAGCATGCATGTAGATAACATTTTTTGCAAAGATAGCTTCAACCCACTCCCACTTTTCAATTTCTTATATTTAAAAGAATGTTGTATTTCTTAACATTAAAAAAATAATCACCATATCTGAATGGTGGTGGGAGGGGAAAGGCAATCGGCCATCAGGATGATGATGGTTGCCTAGGTGGACACTCACTTGGGAGTAATGGGAGGGGAAAGGGGCTAGGAGACAGCTGGAGTGTGTAGCGTTGAGGTTAGTTGCAAAGAGGAAGTGAATCCAAGTCTCTCATCTCTGGACTCTGACCACCCATCTGCTGAGGACCTTGACTCTGCCTGTGGAGCACACTGGTATGTGGGAAGATCCAACCAACTGCTGGAAATGGCTCAGAGGGGTGACCAGGTGTGTTCTCAGCCTGGCCGGGTAGGCGGCCGTTGCATTTCCTGTGAGTTCCCATGCCAGCTTTCCATAAACAGCTCCTATCAGACACTTTCACCTCTGAGAGGATAGCATGGTGATCACAGGGAGGGGTGTCTACTAGACTGAGAGGGCTTTTCTTAAGGCTGAGAACCATCTCTGTGCAGTAGTGACAGGTAGACAGGACACACCTCACTGAGGTGCTGGTCCCGTGTTGCTGTCGGGGAGGCCTGACTGCCACTCAGTTAAAGCCATGTGTGACAGGCGTCACCCTAGTGGGACACTTCCTCCCTGGTCTGCCCGCTCTGCTGCATCCTGGTGTCCTTGAGGTGGGCTGGGGTGGGGACGCAGCAGGTAGCTTTTTGGTTGGGCTTGATGTGTGCCAGCCCTTACTAAGATCTTGGCGGGTTGAGCTTGTTAACCCTCACCTGTAGGTTGGGTACTGTTGCTATCCTACTGATGAGGAAATTGAGGTAGAGCTCATCGGAGGAGGGTAGAGAACCTGAATTCAAACCTGGAAGTTCATGTCCAAGGCCCAGGACCCTAACCCCCAGCTTTTCTGAGTATATGATGAATATCTGTTGGCTGAAAACATTGCTTGCAGTCTTGTTGGAATTTATATCTTCTGGTTGTTTTCCTGCCCCCATCAAAGAGTAATTCTCCCACAAATACTTAAATTTTTCCCTCATTCAAATGGCTATGGTTCAGCTGACACTGTGACTAAGGTTCGTGATTAAGGTTTTTAAAGTTTAGAAGAATGACTTCAACTGTGTTGCCTCTTCATTTAATCTAATGTATGTGTAGCAACATAGACAAAAAAATTACCATTCTGATCATTTTAAATGTATAGTTCTGTAGCACTAAGTACCTTAACATTGTTCTGCAACCATTACCACCATCCATTTCTAGAACTTTTTCATTTGCCCACACTGAAACTGTAACCTCATTGAACAGAAAGTCCTTGTTCCCTGACCCACTGTCCCTGCAGCAGATGTCCCACCTTGTCTCTGAATGTAACTGTTGTAAGTATCTCATAAGCAGATTCACACGCTGCCCTTTTGCGCCTGGCCTATTTGAATGCGCACAGTGCCTTCAAGGTCTCCCTGGGGTGCAGCCTGCGGCAAGACTTCCTTCCCACATTTTATCTGTTCCCCTCTCAATGGATACTTGGGTTGCTTCATCTTTTGGCTATTATGAATATCTGAGCCTCTGCTTTCAGTTCTTTGGAGAAAGTTGAAATGGAATGACTGGATCATATGGTGACCGTTTCAGTCTTTAGGAACCGCCATACTGTTTTCCTCAATTGACCTTAACCATCAATAATTGTGTATACAAGCAGATTAGGCCTAAAATGCCCATTAAGAGTCTTTCAACATTGACCCCAGGACTTGTAATAACAAGTGCACGTGGGGATGAATCAATAAGTTTGGGGGGTGGTTTGGCTTTGAATTTACCTTGGTGATTTTGATGTGGAATGACTATTACATTTGCCTAGGAAAAATTCTCTTTCTGGTTAAAAGGGTGGACCAAGCACACCCAAATCAGAGTGAGTTGTTTTACTCACTTCTGTTATCAGGACTCTAAAAGGAATTGTGGTAGCTCCCATAAAGTTGAGTGAGGTTCCGTGAAGGTTGCAGGAAAGGGAGAAGGTAAAAGGAAGAGAGGAAAGATTGCTCACTGTAAGGCATTTCACAAAGAAATTCAGAACCACTTTAAAATAATCCCTAAGAGATCATATTCTGTGTGCTTCCTGGCCGAAGTTTCCTATGGACTGTTCTCGGGCACACTTCAGGATGGTAAGAATGATAAAATAAATCAGGCAAATGGGATTTTCTCACTTTTAAGTCTCATGCTCGTTAAGGGCTTTCTTGGTTACTCAGTTCTAATCTCTTGCTTTTTTAAAAGCTATTCAGGAGAGCCTGTTATTGGAATGATACACTAAACTGAAGGATTTCTTTAACAATATCTGGAAATTCTGTGTGTCTATGCTCTGGCTTGGTGTCCCATAGCCTGGAACGGGGTACAATTTTCCAAAACAATTTGATTGCATTAGTAGGCAAAGAATGTTTGGCCAATTGCTTGGAACTGGAGAGGGAACTGAAGTCTAGCTTTTCATCAGATTTTCAGGTCACCTCACTGACTTCTGGCCTTCACTTTCTTTGCTATCTGGCTTAGCTTCTTTCTCCATGGTAACCATCTATGGAGGCACCTAGGTTTGAAGTTACTCCTCTCTGCAAAACCACTCCCAACTTTTCATCCACATTTCAACCACTCCCAACATTTCATTGCCACATTCATATATTGTGTTTCAGGGTTAATTTCCTAAATCCATGGAGCATGTCATTTGTGAGTTTATTATTATTTGAAGTTGACTTTAAAAAAAAAAAAAAAAAGAGCAGGTTGCTTAAAAAAAAAATTGCTTTTGCTGTCTGCAAAAAGCTGCAGCTAGAACACGATTCTTACCCAAGCCAGGCCCACGCTAGGCTCCTTCATCATATTCTTTCTCATCCCTGCAGCGTTCCTATAAGACAAATATTATTTATCCATGTTTTATCCACATGTCTGAAACTCGGCAAATTTAAGAAGCAAGCCTAAGGTCATGCAAGCCTAAGGTCATATTCCCAGCTTGTTAAATGTTAGAGACAGAATTATAAAACCAGATTTGCTGGGCCCCCAAACCAGCAAATGGCTTGGCACCAAGAGCTATAAAATTCTCTCAAATACAGTTCTTGTTTTTAAAACAATCTGATACCTAGGTGCATAAGTAGGCAGTTATGTAATGGAATCCAGGGAGAGCTTAGGAAAATTTCTGTTGTGGCAGGAGTTTATCTACTGACTCACTTGGCTTTCGGTCCCTGCTAGTCCTCTAATTCTGTAGGCAGATTTAAAAAAAAAAAAATCTTCTCTAGACTCCAGTGATCCAGTATGATGATGTTATCTTTATTTTTCAAGTTTAGTTTTTCCCCTCCCAAAGCTCACTATCACACCTTGCGGATGGGCTGTATTTCTGGCTGCCCCCACCTCCCCCCTTCTTTTTTTAAAACTCCTGACAGTTCTCAGGGGCACCCAAGGGAAGCCTCCCCAGGCTTTCTTAATTACCAGAGTCATCCTTTCTATGTAACAGCCATCTAATCGCAGCCTCTCTTGCCAAGAAATGAGAGAAACATTTGCATTTGGAAAAGCCAGCCCCAACACGTGACGCATGGTAAGAACCACTGCCTCCCAGAGTCCTCATAAGTGTTCCTCATCTTCGTTTGTTTTCCTTGAAGATAAAAATTGTACAGCAGTGTTTGTACTGAGATCTAACAAGTGCCCTGGCTTGCATGACAAGATTTCCTTTTGGCCGTCTCAACTTTGTTATACGTAAATAATGTTGTAAGTCATCCTTGAAATGGTATAACATGCAGCCAGTGTTTATTTTTTAGACTTTCTTGTATTTCATTATTTATTTAAAAGGCGATTTATGATTGGATGTTTAACATGCAGAATACTGCGTTCCCAGGAACTCTGAGGAAGGCAGGAGGTTGAACTGGAATCTTGCTCCTCTCTTGAGCAGAGAGCTGGGTCAGTGTGCAATTAAGAGAAAATCCGAAGGGGAAGTTCATTCTTAGCCAGGCAGGTAAATGATACCTGCCCATCCAGAAAGTTCCATTTTCAGACAGAGCTCTGTAGCCTTTTAGAAGCATGTCAGATCATATCACTGTAGTTTAATTTCACAAAAAGCAAATGGCAGGTTGCTTCTAGTACCACTGTGTGGGCAATTTCAAGTCCTCAAAATGCTCAAGAGTCACAGTGCCCAAGTTCAACGTTGGTATGTGGAGAGTGTAAGGGTCGTATCCAGTTGTTATAAACTTTAAAATGCCTTTAAACATCTGACACTGTACCTTAGCTGCAGCTTTTAAATAGAAACGGGCAAATACAACCACATGCTTAAATGTGGTGTGAGATTTCAGAATCAAAAACACATGTTTCGTGCCTGAATTTTTCATGGATAACTTGAGTTTCTGACCATCTAGTGTGTTGCTCTTCCTCTTGGAGCTTTCTACAGGACAGCCCCAAATAATACAGTAGGTAATAACTGGCTTTATAGAGCATTCATTAAAAATCTAGCAATTTTTCGTTGCTAGGAGCTTTTTTAAAAACCATGGAAAACTAGGCTGAGTTTGAGTCCCATGAATTGTAAAGGTAGATTCTCCACGTCTGTTGCAAATCATCAGCATCATTTATAACCCCCTTGGGCATGTAAGATTATATTTTAGTTGGAGATGTTAGGAAATTATGCCTAAATTCTGGACCTTGCCACATGTCATTAATATGAGTAAGTTGGATGGATACATATGCTGAAGAAAGATTCAGATAAATCTATACTGGAAGATGAGTATAGGCAGGCAAATGTATGGGTGGGGGAAGGGGAACCTTAACTGTTTCAGTCAACCGTGTTTTGAGAGCATCCCAAATGCCACTGTTTTCCTTTTGAAAACTCTTCTCTGCTTTTGAAGTAAGATCTCTCCCACAGCTGGGCTGCATGTGGGAAATGCTGCAGAGGGGAATGGAGTGGTGTAGCTGTACCCAATTGGACTGCAAAATTCTCCTGGAAAATATAATGCTTGTAAATTTCATTTTTCTTAAGATTTATAAATTATGGATTTAATTTTGTGTAGTAAGATTAAGTTTCTCCTATGAAAGGTAAGTCACCAGTTGATACAAATTGATTTGACCAATAATTATGCAAATTTGCAAAAGTAAAAAAAAAGTTGATTAAAAAGTCAGGAAAAATTAGGTGTATTAAAAATTCTTAAATAGAAGTCCTAATGTAACCTGGTTGAGCATTCTGGCCATTTGTTGAAGGTGAGAACTGGCTTCAGTATATCTGCAGACATACCTAATTTCCCAGATCAGTTGTTTGTGCATCTTTCTTCACTACACCATATATGTAGTATATTCATTCCAGTGGTCTGTATGCTGCATGCCAACTGCATGCCCAGCTGCTAGACTATATTTAACTGAGCTTCTTTTCCACCTAGATAGTGTGTCCAGACAAAAGTGAGACTGACATTGCTATAGCAGTAAACTTGCATCTGACTTCTATTACAAAGAAGCAGTTTTTTTAAATTTAGCTATTATGTCAACTCAAGGTAACTTGGGGTGTATTCTTGAGTTTTGAAGATGACTTGAATATGGTAACTCTGCCTCTGTGTGATGTTGGAAGTGGTGAAGGAAAGTTCACATGGACTCCATCTGGGAGAGACGGGAAGGGAAAGTAGCAGGAGCCATGGAGACGCACAGGGACGTTTGCTCCAGTTCCAGTGGAAATGTTGATGTTTTTCAGGTAAAATGTAGAAACTTGTAACCATATAGGTCCGTTTCCCCCTAGTTATGATTTTTATTGCATCTACATTATAAAGTTTGCAAGATATTATAATACTTCATAAAAATTAAGAGCAAAAATAATCTTCTACATATATCCAGATATCTACCACTTGTGATGTTCTGCAGTCCTTCCTGTAACTCATATCCCTCAAGTATAATTTGTTCGGCCTGAAGAACTTTCCTTAGCATTCCTTGTCTTGCAGATCTGGTAATGAATTCTTAGTTTCCTTTTATCTGAAATGTCTAGTTCATCTTCATTCTTAAAGGATATTTTCACTGGATATAAAGACAGGTTTGTCTTTTCAGCACTTAAATGCCATACCACTTTCTTCTGGCTACCAGTACTTTCTTTTTTAATGAGAAGCTCATTGTCATTAAAATTATACTTTCTCTGAATATGATACATAATTCTCCCATCTTCAAAGTTTTGTTTTGAGCAGTATGACTATGATGTCCTTAGGGATTTTGTGTGTGTGAGTGTGTATGAGAATGTGTTTAACCTATTGAGTATCTGCTAAACTTTAATTTGCAAATTTGTCTCAGACAAAATTTGGGAATTTTTCAGGTTTTTTTTTTTTTTTAAAGCACTTTGTTCCACTCCATTCACTGCTCTCCTTTTGGAATTCCAAACAACCATATATTGGTTATGGTTATGTTAGACCTCCGATACTGGCCCCACATGACCCCTGAGTCTACATTTATAAAATATATCTAATTTTTTTTTTGCTTGATATTGGATCATTTCCATCAATTTGCTTCCAAACTTACTAGTTCTTTCCTGGATCGTGTCTCCATTCTTCAACCTTATCAGATTTTTCCAAAAAAAATTTCAGATACATTTTACAGTTCCAGAAATTCCATATTCTTTTAATAGTTTCTCTTCTGAGATTTCCTGCTTTTTAAATTCATTATATTTTTATTTATGTCACTGAACATAATTAGTTTAATAGCTAGCTTAATGTCTGATCATTCCAATATGGTGGGTTTTCAGGGAGTTTGACTCATTGATAGTTTTCCCTTTTGAGAAGGTCACACATTGCACATGTGGTGGAGACCCTGCATCTTTGTGATCTTGTTCTTGGAGAGGATATTTTTCCTTTACTGTGCAATTTACTTGGTTAGATTAAAAGTGAAATCTCTAGCTCGTGATAGGTGGCAGCTCAAGTTGTCATCGTTCTTTTTATAGTGTAAGTACCTTGACATCTCAGCTCATTACTTCATAGCATTCAGAGGGTTGATTTCATGTGTTTTGTGTCAGATCCTGTGGTCCTGTTCTGCAATATTTTTCTATTTAATTTTAAATGACTTAAAAGTATCCCATCTCTACTTTATTGCTTAGTTTTTCCTGGGCATAAGTTCTTTCACTCAAAAACAATAACCAAAAACAATTTTATTTTTAATGTCATAGTCACCATAATTAAAATGCCTTTTTGTTTGTTTATCTCTTAGGAAAAAGTGCTGCAAAGGGTATAAATTTGTTCTTGGACAGTGTATCCCAGAAGGTATGTAATGTAAAAGATGGCCTCATCTTTCTATTCATGACTAATCATTAGAAGTCTATGAAGTTCAGATGTGTATAGAATATTATCTGTCTGGTTATCTGTTTATGTATAATTCTTCCTTGGCATAAAATTCCTTGCTAATTTAGTCATACGTGACATGCTCTATCTAAATCATCACATGAGGTATTCATATACAGTGAGGGTTTTTTGAGATATTATACTTAATAGGCTATAATTCCCTAATCAGCATTTCATAGACAAATTACAATCAACCCTCCTTGTTCCCTCTACCTGGTTTTCATGTGCTAAACTTTAAGCCCCTTTGCATGACCATCAGGGGACGCTATCTAAATGCTCAGCCTAGCACTGCACACAGAGATGTTAAGATGAGCCCAGCTGTCAGGTGTGTACTGCAGAGACGGGAGGCAGATCATATGGAATCAGACCTGGATTCTAACTGAGCTTCCACGTCCTGCTCAGTATGACCTTGGGAAAGTTAATTTTCTAACCCTTAAGTTTTTACAGGCAGGTATTTGTACTAGGGTCATACGGACGTTTAAACTTTGCCTCATGTAAAGTACTTGGAACAGGAGGCCAGTTCTTAAGCACTCAGTAAGTGGTGGCTGCTGCTGTCACTATTAATAGATGCAGTGTGTGCCTTAGAGACAATTGAGTGCAGCAGCTGTTCAAAGGTAACACACAACATGGAAGACCAGGTGGACTCGCGGGGATACTTAAGCGGGGTTATCAAGGAAGGCTGCCCAGGTCTTAGCCAGGTAGTTGGAGTGGTGAAGAGGATTCCAGTCTAGCAGGGACATAGGAAGCACCAGGGACTGTCGGGGGAGGGCATTTGGTTTGGTTTTGCAGGACTTAGGGATTGAACCCAGGGCCTGGCACCTGCTAAACAAGCACTCTATCACTGAGCTTCATCCCCAGCCCATCAGAGACTGAAAAGCCTGGGGTTAATTTGCGCAGTCTGGGATGGAGCACGTGAAAGAGCTTTCTTCACTACTACCCAGGAAGCCAGGTGTCTCTGGAGGGAGGATGTGGAGCCCAGCCAAGCTAATTCTGTTGCGTTGTCTCACGGAGTACAATGTCTTCATCAGTTGGAAATAGATGAATCCCTCCTGTGTGTTGCTGTCTTTGGTAGAAGGATGGAAGAGTTCATTAAATCATGACTGACCTTTGAGAAAGCTGCCATGGACAGCTGCTTAGGAAAGTATTTCACATAACATTGTTGAGGCCTGAGGTCTCTCTAAGCCGAATCTCTCTCTGTAAGCCAGTTCTATTGATCAGAGCCTGGCAGGGAAAAAACCCATGAAAATTAGAATTGCTTTTCTTTATGAGCCAGCTCTTCTCAGTCAACAGCTGTGTCCTTTATAATGCAGTTTGGCAGATTCCAAAGAAAATTAAGTTGAGGCCAATTTAAGATCCTAACTAAAGACCTTGCTCAGTGTTACTGAAAAATACATCCTATGGATACCCCATACTTAGTTTCTTTAAATGTTAGATATTGTGGTTTCAAATGCCTAGGCTTTCTCCCCTTAAAATGAGAGCACAGCACCTGTGACTAGTGTAACCAAGGGCTGAATATTTCCAGGGAAAGTGGACTCTACTGCCAAAGGTTCCTCTGCCATGATTTCTGCTCTTACTTCTCACCAGAATACATTTTCAAGTTGATTTGTTTTAATCAGTGGAAATAGATTAGTGATTGTTTCCTTGACTAAAGATACATTTAGTCATAAGGGATTCTATCACCCACAAATGCAAAGTACAAATGTAGAATTCCAGTAAAGGCTGTATTTTAGGCACCTGGAGTTGTAGCTCAGGGGTAGAGTGCTTGCCTAGCACATACAAAGGCCCTGGGTTCAATCCTCAGTACTAGAAGAAAAAAAGATTGCATGTTAGTGTTCTCCAGAGACCAAAAAAAAAAAAAAAACTAGGCTATGTGTGTGGGTGTGTGTGTAGTGGGGAGACAGATTTTGATTGAGATTTATAAGATCAGTTCATGAGATTATGGAGGTACAAGCCCAGAATCTTCAGGGTAAGCCAAAGGCAGTCTCCTGGCAGAATTCCCTTTTTATCAAAGCAGGTCTATGTGTTTTGCTACTAATCCTTCAACTGACCAGATGAGGCCCACCCCAGGCGGGAGGGTAATCTGCTTTACTCAAAGTCTGTTAATCTCATCTAAATACCTACACAGAAATGTGTAGATCAAATAATCTTAGAATAATGTGAGATCAAATATCTGAGTACTTTGTCCTAGTTGAATTGATATATAAAATTACCCATCACAGTCTACCCCTTTTCAACTTGGCACCCATACACATTTAATCTCCTGAACTTAATCTCCAAATGGAAACAATCATAAGGCCATACCTCCACCTGATGCAATGCTGCTACCCCCATGTTAAAATGCACGGACACCTTCCCCAGAAAAGGATGCAAAGTAATATTTATTTTTCTCCTCCATATGCTATAATTTAAATGCTGTCATGTTAAAGTTCACCATATTTCAATGCTGTGATATAAGTTAATACATCTTATTGATACACAATGTGATAAGAAAAAGGTATTTGCACATATACACACATATTCTAGAATATAAATGCTCATGACAATCATGGCCCTTGTTTCTGAAACTGGTCACATGGTCATAGCTGCTATTCATAACTTCTTTCTTCCACTAATTTTTTTCCCTTTGCCTCCAATAAGCTCCTCACCTGGTCATGTTTATTTTTTGTGGTGTTTGTATTGTTAACCTGGTGAGGTATTCTACCTCTTTCTTCCTGAGATGTTCATCTAGCCTGAACTGGGTGGTGGTTTTCCATCAACTGTAATTGCAGGACAGAGTAACCCAGAGACACCTTAAGATATTCCTTATATCCAGACACTCCTTTGCTGAGGAGTAACCATCCAGCTTCCCCTTGTTAGACTGTCACTGGGCCAACGCAGTGACTTCCTCCCTTGCAGGCCTATGAGGCATGAGGACCCCAGTGTCCAGATGGCAAACCTACGGAAGCATTTTTTTTCTCCTCCCACAATCATCCTCCATTTGAAACTAACAGCATAAAGTCACAGGAATGGGAATCAGAAATTCTGCTAGTAGAACTGTATGTCTTGTTGTGAACATCTAGTCCCAGCTACTGGGAGGCTAAAGTGGGGAGATCATTTGAGACCTGCCTGAGCAACAGCTCTATTCCCCCAAATGAAAAGGTCTCCTCTAATAGATCATGGAGATGAAACTGGGTAACCAAGAGGGATGCCACTCTCGTTTCCACCCCTTGATTCCTCATCCTGTGAATGAATACTGGTCAAGGGAGAAACCACACCATATATTGGGTACTAATTCACAGCATGCACACTCTCTTGGTGGACTTTGGACCAGATGTATAGGTAGCATGGCCTGGCCAAGTTAACTAATGAAATTAACCATCCCAGGTAGCAAAAAGAAACTAGTGTGTCTAAACAGATGTGTTAACTGATGAGTGGAAGTTAGTTTTTTAAAATGTTGCTGGCTCATTTGTTGCTGAGTCGTGGGCAGTGACCTGTGTGGCCTGTGGAGCAAATCTGGTCCATTCCCTGCCTCTAGAAATAAAGCTTCATTGAAATGGGGCCATATACCTATTCACCAAAGTAGTACTTACTTATGGCTGCTTTTGCATGACAGCAGTGGAGCTGAATAGTTGCAAGGGAGGTCTGCAAAGACAGGATCTGGTGCCCCAACACCCGCCATTGTTATCTTGGCCATGTGATAGGATGATCCGATTTGTTTAGCTCAGCAGTTATGAACTGAGCATACAACATGGGGAAGAAATCCCGGCCGTTACTCCAGGGGGCATAGTCCCTCCCATGAAGGCAAACAGTGATGGGAACCAGCAGCAGAAAAGCAGGTAGAGCTTTCCCTGTGTGTCAGGCACTGTGCTTGACGTGTCATCTGGTTTCATATCCACAGGAGTGAAGTGGGTGTTGGTATTATCAGTATTTTACAGGTGAGGAAACTGAGCCTTAAAGAAACTGAGATCACAGAGTGGCCAAGTTGGGAGGGCGGGTACCTGATCATTGTCAGAGCTTGTGAGCGGAAGATGGTCAGAGTTCCATGGCCTTGAGAGGAGACAAAATAGACTCGATGGAGGAGATCAGGGAAGGCTTTTGCAGTGAAGATAGAAAACCACAGTTACAAGGCACTGAGAGTGAAGGTGTCAGGTTGGACGTTAATTACTAAGGTGAAGTGACAGAAGTATGTAAGAAAGATGGTGTGACTGGGACCAAGGACAAAAGTGAAGAGAAGCTCAAAGGTAAATCTTAATGTTGGAGAAATCTCAAGGAATTTAGTGCCCAACCTCAAATGCGAGAGTGACCCACCCATGCTTCATTAGTACAAACTTGAGGATCATTATCTGAAGTGCTCAGGACCAACCAGAAGTGTTTTAGGTTTCAGAGTTTCTTGAAATTTGGAATATTTGTGTAGACTTCACTGGTTGATCATTCCTGATCCAGAAATCTGAAATACTTCAAAATCTAAGACATGGTGCTTGAAATTCTTGATTTCCAATGTTTAGATTGTCAGAGATGCCTGGCCTATTTAGAACTAGAAGGCTGTCTGAGCACTGTGTGTTGGTCAGGTAGCCTAGTGGCGGTTGTGCAGAATGGATTTAAAGGAGAAGGTTCTTGGGAGTAGGATCCTGTTTACATAGACTATGAAGATCTGAAATAGGAGCCAAGAGAAATACAACAGAGTATAGAAAATGTGTAAATTTTAAAGATAAAAGCCACTTGACTAAGTTGATAGGCTCTAAAAAACAAGTTTTCAAAAACAAAGGACAGAATAAATTTCTTAGCCTTGCCTCTCCCACAGAAACTCTACAAGATTGGCGGGGGCGGGGGCGGGAAGCAAAAGACATACACCCACAAGATTAAGGAGAAAGGAAGAAGAGATAACAGCAACAACATTTTAGAAGCTGGAGAACAGACAAGATAGTAAAGAATTCAGCAAAATGAGAAGCCTGAGCCCTCAGACAGCACCAGGGAAAACTAAGGAGCCAACAGTTCATACCGACACTAATGACAATCAAAACTGAAAACAAGGGTTGAAGTGGTGCCAAAACAGGTTAGATTTAAAAGTCTGAAAAGTCAGACTATGATGTGCCCTCCATGCAACCAAAATTATTGCCCCTTTTATACCCAGGCAGGAAACCAAAAGTACCCTCTTCTAAGAGGGTAAAGCAGAGGTTCTTGAGGCTGGCTGGGGAGGACCAGTCAGATGCAAGTAAGAACTCAACATCGCACGTGGAGGCATTAAGCAAATAGGTACACATTGAAGATTTAAACACCCATCCCCCTCCCTTCATAGTTCAAAAAGGACTTACTCTCGGATAGGGATTTGGACACGCTGCCTCTGGACATCGAGCAGACACAAGGAAAGCTCTAGAAACTGATGCTGGAAGGCACCGGTCGAGTCACTTAAGCTGAAGCTTGGGATTTATAAAAATCCCATGTGCAAAGAGCTGCTGTTGAGCTATTTTTCATACTCCACAAGTAAACTTGGACAACACCCAAGGAGCACCAGATGTTGGAGGAAAGCCTTCAAAAAGAAACCTAAGGGAAAGTCTCAGAGAAAGCATGAGCTACCCGGACAGAGGGAGACTTGGAATCAATTCACTTAGACTTCAGGAACAATACAGAATGCATCAAACAAAAACAGGGTGTCAATAAAAAGGAACAGAATGAAGAATTCTTAGAAATCAAAAACATGACACATAGAAAATAGCAAAAGGGTTGAAAGGTGAAATTAAGGAAATTACCCAAGACCTAGATCAAAGAAATGAAAAGTAGAAAAATGAGGAACAGTCCAGGGAACACAACCTCAAGATAATTAAGTTACACAGAGAAAAGGAGTTGTCATTAAAGATGGAATTCAAGGAAATTCTCCAGAATTTTCTAGATAGAAAGGGGCCCATCAAAGAATAACAAAGCCCCACGTGAAAACCTCATTGTGAAATTGTAATACAATGGAAACAAAATTAAAATTTCAGAGGGGGAAGAAGTGAAATTCATATGAAAGATTTAGTAGTAGAATCTCATAGGACTCAGCTGCAGTGAGCCTGAATTAGAAAACAATGGAGCGATGTCTGCATACTGTGGAGGTGAACTTCTCTTACGGTTTTATGCCCAAACTATCAATCACTAAAATATATTTTTAGACATGCATAAGCATAAAAATGTTACCTCTTTCATGACTTTTCTCGGGAAGCTACTGGAGTATATGCTCCAATACAACTAGAGCATAAACCAGAAAAGAGGAAGATGAGGGAGGAGGAGAGGGAAGCATAGGGTCAAAAGAGTGTGGATGGAATCCCCAAGATGATAGGGAATGGACACACCAAGAAGCAGCCACAGAGATTTCTGCTGGGAGAAAGCACAGAATGTTCTAGAAGAAACTTCCTCAATCAGAAATGGGCAGATACTTAAACATCTGAAGAGATTTAAAAATTTCAGGAAGTCCCTAGAAATGAATCATAACTGTCATCCACATGCTCCATTATTTATCAGAGAACATTTGATAGAAAGAACCAAAGACTACACATTGAGAACTGAAAAGTCAAAAGGAAAACTCTCCCAGAAGTAACAACCATGTACAGTAGCTCCCACTTCTAAGCTAGGGGAGCAAAGAGGCAGGAGACCCATTAAGACATAGAAGCTCGGAGGAGGTGCCATTGGGCTAGGACCCAGGTCTTGGAGGCACTGGGCAGCCTGTGCTGTTTCTCTGAACTCAGTTTGTGGCTCATGGATCTGGGAACCCCACTTGGGGGAAGGAGCACCAGATCACTGGTGCGGGGTGCCCCTAAGATGGTTGTGGGGAGGCTGCTTCTCCAAGTGTTAGAAACTGCAAACTGGCATTTACTGCTGCTATCCAAAGGGTCTGGATGGAGTTGGGTAGGACTGGGATAAGGCTCAGGAACAAGCACAGGCAGAAAGGTGCAGAGCCCCTCTTCCAGCCTCCATGTGTTTGTGTGGGTCTGTCTCTGTACCTACACCTCCCGACAGCACCCCTTATTGAAAGCACCCAACAGGCTGGAGAATTTGTCTCCAGAGCCTCATGTCACCAAGTAGCTGTTGGAAGAAGGTGGAGCAGACTTGAAACTACATGAGCTCAATGACTCGGACCCCCAAAAACACACAAGGCACTTCCCTTAAGGACATCAGACAGTTCCCCAGGGAAGGGCAGTTCAGTGGAGTGTACCTCCTGGCTCTGCCCAGAGAGCTTTTATATCGTCACTCCAGGGCAAATGCTGGAGATTTACCAAACTAAAATTTCAACAAAACCCATTGACCAGATGGAAGGAACCAGAAGTGCCAAGTGCTGGGGTGGGGAAGTGCAATAAAAATGCTAAGTGTATCTCGTGACTGGAAGTTAATAAGGAACCTTTAAAGTAAAAGCAACATTTAAAATAAAGGAAGCAATGCAAATTGAATACTTAGAGTTACGGAGGTGAACATGAAAACAGCTGGAAGAGTTTAAGTGGCACCTAAGAAGCCGAGCAGAGTGGGATCGGCTGCTTCTGAAAGCAAGACCTCATTGGGCACCACAGCCAACCAGTGCCTTAGACGGCCCCTCTGCCTCCTGCCTCCTCCCTGGCTGATCCAGTAATGGTGACAGCTGGCAGGACAGGGCAGCTCATTACCAGTCACACTGAGACTTGACTTTTGAGCAAAAGAAACACAGAACTTTGGTTGCCTGGAGGTGATGCTTGGTTGAGGAAAAGTTAGCCAGAGAGTTTGTAGGCCTGGTCAGAACCCAGGCTGGCAAAGCAGACCTGGAGTCCCACTTGTGGGAAGTATCGTCCAACAAGGGCAGCTTACCAGGTCATCACCAGAATGGCATGATCTTTGTCAAAGTTGACCCTGTCTGCATCAGAGACAGCTCACTTCTTTCCCTTCACATACAGGAGAGCAGACCCAGGTTCACCTGTGTCTCAGGAGGGTCCATCTGGGACTAGTACATGGAGATGACAGTGACGAGATGCTGGAACTGATCTGAGAATATGTCAAAACAGAGCGATTTAGAGCCAGAGGCCCTTCAGAGGCTCATTAAATATCAGTTCATAAGAATGGAGAGTAGTAGATGCCCCAATTCCTAACACATTATTGGGCATTCACCCTCGTATGCACAGGCATAGGGCCAGCAAGAGATCTGCAGCCATTCAGTCTCACCCACCCCCCTCTCACATGCAGAATCTCTATACACACACACCATCGTGTGCACACCTACCATACTCACTTGTGCGAGCATAGGCTCTCTGAAGACTCTCGCATATCTATTCCAAAAGCTGCCCTCATTTTTCTGAGTCTGCCAGCCAGCCCTTCCTCTTACATTTGGGCACCAAAGCCCATCAATGCCCTGCTGGAAGGACTTCCCTGTTCCTATAGCAGTTGAAGATCAAAGAGGCCCCCAGGAACTGCTCCAGAGCCTGGCTGACTAAAGCATCTTTGCTTCTGGATAGTGACCAAGACCCAGGGGCACAATGAGGCAACTTCAGAGAAAAGCATGAGTGGTGTTTGCCTTCTGCCACCACAGTGCTCTCAGAAGCTGTACCACAGCCTCCAGGGCTAATGCCCCTGTAGGTGTGACTGCTCACAGGTCACACCTGCAGAATGCAGCCCGGAAGGCGAGCTCCAGGCCAGGCTGCCCTGTCTACCCCTGCGGCTGACGTGAGTGCATACTTTTTCTCTTTCAGATTATGATGTTTGTGCCCAGGCTCCCTGTGAACAGCAGTATACAGACAACTTTGGCCGCGTGCTGTGCACCTGTTATCCAGGATACCAATATGACCGCGAGAGACACCGGAAGTGGGAGAAGCCCTACTGCCTGGGTGCATTGGCAATGCGTGCTATTTTCCAGCTCCTAACTGGCAGTGAGATGTAAAAGCCAAAGACGGGGAACCAGGCCAGATGTAATAGAATAATGCAAAACAGGAAATGAGTGGTCTGGAATGTAAACCAGAGAAGCAAGAATGAGTGTTCTCAAGAGGTGACTGGGGAAACAGAGGTGTGCGTGTGGCAGGAGGTTAGAGGCAAACTTGGCTGTAGCTGAGCAGTTGCCTGGCCATCACCAGGGGCACCAGCTTGCTCTGGTCGTTCTCCTTGACTGGGCATTCTTAGTGCCCTCCTTGAATTCCTGAGGAGGTTTAGGGCTCATGGTCTGGAACTGTGTGTTTGAGTGTGGCAAGCCCATGACTAACCTGTCTCCCCAACTGGGGTCCCTGCTTGAAAGGTTCCTGGCCCCTCCTCCAGACATAGTGAGCCACAACTTTGAGGGTGGGTCCAGGGACGTGCATTTACATGAGTACTATGCTCAGTGAAGTTTCAGATCAACTGGAAGAAGAGTAGAGACCTCAGATGGACCCAGGTGGGAAATAAGCCATTTGATATGAGCAAGGCTCCCTCCTCCATTGGGCACCTGGGAAAGTCTAGCCTTAGGTCCCCTAGTTTTTCCCAAAAAGCATCTGGGAAAGGTACCCCAAACCGACAAGCAAATGGAGGAGGGTAGGAGGGACTCAGGGTGCCTCTTACAGAGCGCATGGGACACTCCACACAGCTCAGGGCTGGGCCCATGGGCTCCCCTTTCAGTTGATGGGAGCTACGTGCCCTAATTCTTTTTCTGTAGACATTTGGGGATCAGCAGTACTTTGCATTCTACTAAGAGTGTCCTCTGTGGCCAGTACAACCGCTTCACTCTGACATTTAAGGGTGGGAACACCTGGAGAAAAAGGCAGTCAGCCTGAGGAACTGCAGAGGCGGCTCCAACCGTCGCCTCCATCCAGGCTACATATGACAACAGTGTATACTGCAGAGGAGCACCCGAATTACTGTGCTCGCTCTTGGCACCCAGGGAGCCTGCCAGAGCTGAGTCCCTGGCTGCTTGTCCAGGCTAAAAAATTATCGGCATCCTAAAGTTCAAGGCTGGGCTCTGTCTGCCCACATGTCACGGTCAGGGGCTGTGTGTCCTGGTTCCCACCCACTGCTACGGGGTGTCTTTAGCCAGTGAACAGGAAATGGAATTGAGCCCATCTTCTCATGGTGGGAAACGTGTTGTTTCTTCCCAGTGCAGCAGGGGCGCAAGCCCCATGGTGTGGGCAGTTGACGTGGACCCTCCGCGGTTACTCATTTGATGGTCTCATGCCTCATTTCCGCAGCTCATGGGGGGTCTGCTTGGATCATTGATGAGGCAGAGATTTCCTAGGGAAGCCTCTCTCCATTAGACATCTGTGACTATTTTGTCATAAGTATATTTTCCCAAGTATATTGTGTTCCTTAACTGGGAAGGGGCTATTCCTAAGTGGCCCTTGTGTCACATGTAGAATTCCAGCCATAAAGGAGAACTTTAAAAACCTCAGCACACTAGACTGCTTGCAAAAAATCACTTAGCTAATGTCTGCTCATCAGGGTGTGTTGGCCCCAGTGCTCTCCTGAGGAGCCCTGGGAAGTATTTAGGGACAGGCTTCATTATCATCATTTCCCAGGTGAACTCTCTAAAGGCCAGCCGTACCTCCATCGGGTCCCGTGACGGCCAGGAACCCATCATTGGTTGGTCTGTAATGATAGTCACATGGCTAAAGTGCCACTTCCACAGACGGCCCATCCTCCCAGTGCCCAACCTCATGCCAGGCTCTGTCCGGTCAAGGTCTGGAATAGTGTCCTTGGCACAGGTATTATGAGGGACAAGTCTTGTGCCATCTGTGGCATAAGTGACTTCTCAGAAACTGAGCGTTTTCTGCATTTGGTTCACACCAGACATCGACGAGTGTGCCACCAGCAACAAGACACTGTGCGACCACATCTGTGTCAACACTGTGGGCAGCTACCACTGTGAGTTCCGGGAGGGCTATGTCCTTGAGGACGACGGGAAGACATGCACCATGGGGGACAAGTACCCCAACGACACTGGTGAGTGAGGCATGGAGTTGCCCTCTGTGCATATTTTTATATTACACGTTGTCACTTTGGGGACTTTCAGATGATTATTGTATTATTTGTGTAATGTTTATATTTTAAACATATTGCCTATTACACATGTATCTCATGTTCCCACCCACTGCTACCCAGTGTCTCCAGCCAGTGGACCTTTTATAGAGTATATTTGTCTATTTTCCTTTATATATAATGTAATATGCATTATTTATATAATATAATGTTACAGGTGTTACTGTAGCCATAGATATCTCATTTATATAAGATTCTCAAGTACCTATATCATACAAAACATGTACAACATAGTCAATATTATATAGTTGTATTTTAGGTAATATGTAGTATTTTCATGTTGTATATAGTGAGCCGTAACATAATCTATGTAATATGCTTTTAATACGTATCATGTGTAACAATTATACACAGGCACTTGGGAGCCCAACCAGGTTCCTTGGAACGGGGCAGGAAGGGACATTTACATGGACCCCGGTGGCACCTGGGGTCTGAGGACGTATGTTCAGACTCTTCCTAGAGAGGAGGACTTAAGGGGGCAGTGATGCTTATTAGCATGGAGGAGGTAGCTGGCGTGTTGGAGGAGGGTGGTGCGCTCCTGAAGAAATCAGCAGCGCTGGATTCTTTGTATTAAGAGCGAACAAGAATGAGCAGAGACGAGACCAGAAGGTCTGTATTCTCCCCAAGGAAACAGACTGAAATATAAATATAAATCGCTTTCACATGAGGTACCACTCTACACCAGCGCTACTCAAAGCATGATCCATGCTCGGTGCCTGTCCACAAACTATTTGTTCTTTGAGTCATGATTGGATAGAAATAGAAATCGAGCGTTTAGAAAACTCTATTGGAAAGGAATTTCATTTGAATCCAAGCATTTGTTTGTGTTACATTATAGCTGATTTTTTAAATATAGTTTTAGTTGTAGGTGGACACAATACCTTTATTTTTATGTGGTGCTGATGATCGAACCCAGCGCCTCATACGTACTAGGCAAGTGCTCTATCACTGAGCCACAACCCCAGCCCTATATCCAATTTCAAGCAATTCATTTTGCAAAATTATCAGTTCACGATCAGAAAAATCTCTAACAGCTGGTTGTCCAACACAGTTAAGAAGCTGATTTACATACAGCTACATAGTACCGACTACACTGTACATGTTTTGTATGATAATATAGGTACCTCAACTGAGATGTTCCATCACCTAGGCATAAGATCAGCCTGGTCTGTTGGGTTATATCTTTATTTAAGTTTGGAGGAAAAAATAAGAGGAGAAGGGAAAAGAGCCCCCAAAGCTGCTGTGGGTGCTTCAGGGAATGCCTTGGTGGGCAAAATATCATCGTGTTCACACCTAAACTCTGGGATCTCTGCCAAATTACAAGTGCCCGTCGTTAGAGTTTAGGATTTCCACCTGTATGGAGGAGTGTCCTGGGCCTTCCAGTCAGGATGAACTTTAAAGCAAATTGTACTGCACTGACCACAGTTGACTGGACAGGTTTCCTGTGGAGAAAGTCCTCGGTCACTCAGAGGGCCCGGGGCCGGACCTCCCTGGGCTCAGGGCTCGGCTCCTGTCTACTTCCCTGGGAAAGAGAAAGTTGCTGGGGTGCTGTGAGGGGGTTAGCTGGGCCTGGGCCATCCCTGGGAGGGGCACAGGTGCCCTGGGCAGGTCACGTGGATGAAGAAATGAGGGACATCAAAAAGCCACAACCATCCGGGGGCTCATGAGAGCCCAGCTTCAGAAAGGGGTGGGAAGACAGACAGCTGGGGACCAGCTGCCTCCCGAGGAAAATCTACAAAGCGAAATGAAATGCAGAGGAGCAACTGGGTTGAGTCATGAGGAAGCCGCCAAGTGTTGGAAATCGATGAAAAAAGCTATTTGGAGCCACCTTGGCTCTGGGCAATTGGGAATCATGTAAATGAGCATGGCCCTCAAGCAAGGGCAGACAGGTTAATGAAGTTAAAAACATTTATAGACTGTTCTTGTATTCAAAATTAAAATCGTTGCAATTTGTGGTTGGAGGAGCAGGGATGTGTGACGACTATAAATTATGTCCTTTATTGGGAAGAATCTCATGGGAAAATGGGGTGCAGCTTTTTATCCACTGTAATGTGTGGACCTTGTAGAGAATAGGTCACAAGAAAGCAGCTTTGCAATTTTTCATTTTAGAATTGGGTTTCCAGCTGTGCTCTGAGCCAGGCAGCTCTTGAGCTGTTGGGCTGCAGGCTGCTCAACCTGGCAAGTGTATTGCCTCTGCCTCACATTTCTATGCAGAAAGAATCCGCTTTATAGGGGCATGAAGGAAGCCTGCAGCAACCCGACCAGACACAGAACAACAGACACTTGCTGCCGAGTGTTAGGGCAGGAGTCCATGATCTGGCTGTAAAAGTAATAGGATCTCCCCTCTATGAGGAGTCCCAGTCTGGTGGGATGGAGTAGTCGGCAGTAAGATGGACCACAATTAGCTGGGACCAGAGTCCAGGTGGGAGTTAGACAACAGGTAATATTTTATAAGCCGAGTTGAGTTGCTTTTGGTCTTGGGTGACGTCGACCTCCTGCAGTAACTTCTCACCTCCTGCAGCTACATTGCCCTTCAGTCCGAAGGGATGGCTCTGGGTCAGAGTGCAGTGACGAGGTCAGCCTTGGTGAGAGGTTCTCACCTGGGCCCCCACCTTCAGCAAGGGTGGGGCCATCTCATGACATCTTTGAAATTAGTCACTACTGTATTGAGTCACTACTGGGGCTTCACTAACCTGGTTGATTCCCTGTCAAGGATGGTGATCTTCTTATAAAAGTTTGCAAATAAGAGTTTCAAAACAAGTCAGTTTTATTTGAGTGACAACCAGTTTGACTTCCATGGCTGAAATGAGTGAAAAGTCTGAGTAGCAGTATTAAGAAATGTATATACCAGCATGGTGACACATGCCTGTAATGCCAGCAGCCTGGGAGGCTGAGGCAGGAGGATCACAAGTTCAAAGCCAGCCTCAGCAACAGTGAAGTGCTAAGCAACTCGGTGAGACCCTGTCTCTAAATAAAATACAAAATAGGGCTGGGGATGTGGCTCAGCGGTTGAGTGCCCCTAAATTCAATCCCTAGTACCTGCCCTCCAAAACAAGAAACACAGATTTGCAACTTTTTTCCCATCTTCCTTGGTTTTTAAAGATGTATTTTATCTCAATAATACGTTGCAGCATTCCCCCATATTGTGTTGAGACTCAGGGGTCCTGTGTAGTGGTGTGAAGCCTTTCTTCAGGTCTTATGCTCGGATGTTTGGGAAAGCATACTACTCCATCCACTCACAATTCAAATTCAAAGTTAATTTCGATTAAAACTACATTCTGCAAAATTATTTAAGAAATCTTAATGTCTCACAGGTAGTGATGTCCTAAGAAACATGGTTTGGGAAACATTTAATGTCAGAAATCTTGGCTATGGGGCCAAACTTGATAGGCCATCTGGTGGACTCTCAGCCAAGGGTGGGTGTTACCAACACTTGGAGCAGCCCAAGTCCAGGGGGGAGGTGACTTATTGTGGAGTGTCCAGCATCAGTGAGTGAGAACAGCACAGCGCTGCTTCATTCCACCATGTGGAGAGACACTGGGTTCCTCTTCCAGTGCTGTAAATGGAAAATGTTCTCATGCTTGATCTTGTAAGAATTGTCTGGTGGTTCAGCCGTTGGGCCTTATTTTAACACAAAGCTTATCAGAGATTAGAGCAGGGACTCTTCCCCTTCTCTTCCCCCACTCCTCATCCAAATATAGCAACTTCAAATAATTAAACAAAAGCAAAAGCCCCTGTTAGGATGCCACCATCTGCTACATCACAATTCCCCAGCAGCAGCCTTACGAAGCAATCTCTCAGTATTCAATTTGCAGTAATTAATCCCCACTGAACTCACCACAAACACATAGAAAACTAGCATACAGTCTTATATTGTGCTAAGAGAAGCATTCCAACACCAGTGGCCAGGAGTCTTTGGGGGTGGGGACTGAGGAGTCATTCCTATGTAGTTAAGTAATAACCAAGGATTACAACAGGTACATTGTGTGCCCTGAATGTTCCAGTCCTGACTCGAGTGGTTGGGCCAGTGAGGACCTGGGGCTGGCACTAATGGGTTCCCGCAGAAAGAAGGAAAAGTGCCCTAAAGTCATCACATTGGACAGCTGTGGAGCCAGGGGACGTTCCTTGATGTGGAAGTTAGGGGGGAGAGTAACAGGGCTGGTTCAGTCTTCACTAGTTGAATGAGGCTGGCAGTCTCGGAGCCTTGGTTTGATCATTTGTAGATGGGTGTGTTGAATTCCATGAGTCCTGAGGACCTTTCACCCTCTTAAATCTTCAAAACTGGTTGTCATATGGTGTAAGTAGTAGTAGCCCCTACCAACTCGGGGAGTCCCTGGCAGTCTTCATTCCTTGGTCCTCTGAACAAGTACTGATGCTTGAAAACCTGCCCACCTTCAATGCCTTTTAAGCAGAGAACTTTCCTTTCAGTATCTTAGAAGATGAGCGACTGTGGGCTGGGGTTGTGGCTCAGTGGTAGAGTACTCGCCTAGCATGGGTGAGGCACTGGTTTCGATCCTCAGCAACACATAAAGATAAATAAAGGTATTGTGTCCATCTACAACTTAAAAATATTTTTTTAAAAAGATGAGGAACTGAACATGCAAACATTCATCTCAGCAGTAAGAAATGTTACAGGTCCAAAGAGCCGTACCTCCTGGAAGAGCAGAGGCAGCTAAGCAGTTTCATCTGCTCTGGACTAATAAGCCCCGGCATTTCATCACCTTTTTTTTTTAAAGAGAATATTTTAATATTTTTTAGTTTTTTTCAGTGGACACATCATCTTTGTTTGTATGTGGTGCTGAGGATCGAACCCGGGCTGCATGCATGCCAGGCGAGCACGCTACCACTTGAGCCACATCCCCAGCCCTCATCACCTTTTTTGATAGAGAATGTTGTGTTTAAACACATTGGGTCTAAAGTCGCCTCTCCTTCCTCCTGTTTTAACTTTGTTGTCCAGTGTCTGTAATGTTAGTCAAGAATTTAAAATCAAACAGGCAGAAAGTAGAAGGGAACATGGCCCTCATATGGCCTCTGATGATTGAAAGGTTGTCACAGGCTTGGTGACACAAGCCATCTGGCTGACAGGCATTCAATCACTTTGATTTTTCTCTTTGAAAATCCTGAGCTGGAGCCAGTTTAGTCACCCCAGGGAGTCAGTGTAGCACCATTTGGGAGACAAATTAAGGAAATGTTGGCTCCGTAGTAATTAGGTTACTAGTCTTTATTTTTCAGCTTTTGTTTATTTTCTGATAACATAACCATGACCTTCGGTGTCACTTATTAAAGTTCAAAGTGTCAGAGACAGCCAGGTGTTTCATGTAACTTTCAAGCTCTGCTAATCCATAGATGAGGGGTTCTCGGCCTTGGAATCACCTGGGGAGCATTAAAACACTGATACTATTTTGCTACCACTCCAGGTGGTTGGGGTGCCCAGATTCTGCAGGATTTTTTCACCCCACACCCAGGTGACTGTAATGTACTGCCAGGGCTGGGCATTACCACCGTAACACAAAGGGGCACAACTTACAAATGAATGTGCTTTGTTCACTTGTGGCACTGCCCACTTGGAAGATTCTGGGAATATTCTTTGGCTTTCCGAGATGTATTGGGTATTGCTACTATCATTTGTGAGGCATTATATTTCTAATGCTCAGGGTGTACAACCTGCTCAATGAGGGTAAAATTTAGAGCTCTGCGCCCCCGTGTGGTTGATCCATTATATC
>NW_026009895.1:0-3215 GCF_001458135.2 Marmota marmota marmota
GTGTAGACTGGCTTCCCCTGCTCACGGAAGTAGGTGGATCCCCATCTCTGCATGGCAGGGCAGTTGCAGTTCTGAAAATGTGCATCACCCAGTGATACTGGGCTATACCCCCTGAAACCCAATCCCTTTCCTCATCTGGATAGAACTTTCTCAAGTGCCTTCTCCTCAATAAATAGGGCTTCAAGTGTGCTCTCTTTCTCTTTTGTCTGCTTCTCTTGCTTCCGTTGTGGGAGCTGGGGATAAGGAGTCATCACTGAACTCCAAGAAAAAGGTATTTTTTCTGTTTCTGTGTGATTATTTCCTACCAACCCAATTCATCTGAAGTGACCCTGAGTGATTTAGTCACATGTCCTGACAATTAACCCTTGCTTGGGTCCTCTGAGACTACAGTCCTATCAAGGGGTCCTGTTTCCTCATGAGACATTGGCTTTGTAGGCAGGACTTTGGTGGGCAGGTTGTGGCTGGAGGAAAGATTATCCACCAAGTCTCTGGCCCACCACCCTGGCCCAACACTGGACTCTGCTTCTAGGTATCTGTGCCACTCAGGCCCTCGCAGTATAAGGCAGCATCCTCAGTGGGTGGCTGAAGAAATTGTGATAAGGCCAGGAGTAATGGCACATACCTGTAATCCTAGAAACTGAGGAGGTTGAGGCAGGAGGACCACAAGTTCAAGGACAGCCTGAGCAACCTAAGGAGGCCCTAAGCTTAGCAAGACCCTATCTCAACATAAAAAATAACTTCAAAAAGGGCTGAGGATGTAGCTCAGTGGTTAAGTGCCCCTGGGTTCAATCTCTGGTACGCCTCCCCCCCGCCCAACAAAAAAAGAAATTGTAATAAGAGAGGTTTATACAAGGATGCAGCAGAAGAAAGAAAGAGGGAAAGCCCCTGCTCTCCTGGGATGGAGGGTGGAGTAAAGCAGTGAGGACTCAGGGCTGACCAAGGGCCAAGCCCTGCCTCAGAAGCACAAGCCTCTGCCATCCAGAGGCCTGCAGAGAGAGTCTGGCCAGGAGCCTTCCATCTCCCCCCAGCACCCACCACAGGTGGAATCAGGACTAGAGGGAAAGGGGGCTCTGGGGATGTTACCCTGAAGTTAGGGAGCAACACAGGGTGGAAAAGGGATCTGGAAGGACAGACAGGAGCCCAGCATGGTGTCCCCTGGACCAGTGAGTCTCCTGGAGAACTGGAGAAGAGCTCCAAGTGTGGAGAGCGTGCAGTCACAGAGATGCAGGGTCCCCTGCCCTACCTCCAGGTAACCCAAGGCTGATTGCACACCTGAGCTCACCTCCAAGACCTCAGAGGGCAACATGGCCCCAGAGACCAGTTGCTCTATGCCACTAATGTAAAAACACCCCAGGGGCTGGGGTTGTGGCTCAGTGGTAGAGCACTTGCCTGGCGTATGTGAGGCACTGGGTTTGATCCTCAACACCACATAAAAATAAATTAATAAAGTGAAGATATTTAAAAATTGGGAGCTGGGGATGTGGCTCAAGCGTTAGCGTGCTCACCTGGCATGTGTGCGGCCCAGGTTCCTATCCTCAGCACCACATACAAACAAAAGATGTTGTTGTGTCTGCCAAAAACTAAAAAATAAATATTAAAAAATTCTCTCTCTCTCTCTCTCTCTCTCTCTCTCTCAAAAAAATATATTAAAAAAGTTTGAAAAAGGCAATGCCCCACAGGGAGACAGCAAGAAGCCTTCCAGAAAAGCTAACAGGACCTATGACAGCAGTGTGCCCAAGCGGGGTCATCCCCTGAGAAGATGAGAACGAGGAGCCTCTCAGGGGAACTGAGATGCACAGCAGCAGAGATTCCTGATACCAGGTGATTTCAGAGGAGAACAATTAGGCAGTTCCAGGGCTGAGATCACTCTGCCCCCCATAAACACTGTCATCTCCACTATGTTGGTGACAGTCTGTGCCGAAAAGCCAAGGTGATTACTTCTGTGCTCTCAGGCTTTTGAGCACCCACTTAAATCCACTGAAAAGGTTGAAACAAGAGCTAAATAGGCCCTTGCCAGCATGAGGGTGCCTGGGGTTGCTGGACGCACATGCGAGGCCCTCCATCCCAGCCCCAGGCCAGGTAACCAGAGTGGCCAATGGGACACTCAAAAGCAGCAACTGCCCAGGAAGTGTAGACAGGGATGTTTGAAATCAACATCCCTTGAAAACGAGGCTCAGCTCATTGCATTCTGGTTATGATTCACCTTGGCTTCTTCAGCTAGGAAACAATAATGACAGTCTAACTTCACTGAACACTGTAGCAGTTGTTCATGTCTACAATCTGCAGGTTTAGGAGATGAACCTTGATAATCTGTGTGGATCTCATCCAATCACCTGAAATAACTAAGAAAAAATAAGCTACCTGAAAATAGAAAAAAAAAAATCTGCCTGTGGACTGTAGTGTGAGCTCCTACCTAAGAGCACTCAGCCAGTGAGGCTGCCCTGCAGATCCAAGGTCTGGAGTCCCACAGTCTGCAAGGCAATTCCTTAAAATAAGTCTGTTTAGATAGAGATGATATGTAGATTTAGATAACATACATACAATAAAGATACAGACTTAGATATAGACAGAAATACCCATTTAGATGTTGTATATAGAGATGCAGATAAAGATACAGAGATATATACACAGATTAAGAAATATATGGAAATAGAGGTACAGATAGAGACATAGATACACATACAGATATAGAGATGATATGAAGATAAAGATATAGACGTACATATTGACACAGATATAGATATAGACAAAGATACATAAACAGATATAGAGATGGATAGGAATATAGACAAAGATACAGATGGAGGCACAGCTACAGATAGATATAGAGAGAAATCCTACTGGTACTATTTCCTGGTTAGAATTCCAGAGATATCAATTTTCTCTAACAAGTATCACAGAATATTTATTGCTTTCTCTTTCCTCAGCCTACTCAGGTTGCTATAAGAAGTATACAAGATGAGGAAGCTGTTAAACAGCAGAAATATGAGCCCCAAGTGCTGAGGCTGGAGATCGGGATGGGCCCCAGCACTATTGCTTCCCTGGCTGCTTGCTCACAGTCGTGGAGAGGCCAGGCCTCCATGACCCTTCACACAGACACCACCACCTTGAGGGGCAAGATTTCAGCTCAGGAACTGGGTGAACACACACATTCAGACCCCAGCTTGCCTAGTCCTAGTAGTGGGCGCATTAGGATTGATGTTATTTGTTAATGT
>NW_026009896.1:0-3215 GCF_001458135.2 Marmota marmota marmota
CACCGCCGTCAACGCGTCCGCGCCGCCGCCACCGCTGCCGTGAGAAGGGAGGCGGCGCCGCGCAGCCCAGCTAGGGCGCTGCAGGGTCCCGAAGAAGTTTGTTGGCCGGGAACCAAGCACGCCACCCGGCACGCTAGCTCGTTTGAAGCAGGCGGGCGTGTAAGCAAAACCCGCCCCATATAGATTATTGAGGGAGCTAGGAGTAGGAGATTGGGTGGGCAGATGGGCGGAAGGACAAGCCGAGTTATACACTTAGCCCCCAAAGAGCTGTATTTCCTGGAGGTAGAAAGGAAGAACGTTTTGCCAGCTTCAGGGGACAGTGAACTCGGAACCAAAATAAGGTGGCATAAAATGTTGAAAATACAGTTTAAATAGGACCATCCAGGAATTTCTGTGGCTCAAGAACACCCACAGCTTGTGGGAGGGAAAATGGAAAGGTAGCGGAAATAAATTGTGCTAACACTTCCCGCCATCCCTGGGACCCTACTACACCCAATTCCAAGACAACTTAGTTCCCATCTTCTGCTTGGAGACGTCTGAGGAGGAAAAAGATGTGAGGGTGGTAGGGGCATTGAGTGGAGTTTTACTTTTAGGTCTGCCTGATTTGGGGTGGGTGAAATAAGCCCCTACAACCCGTATCCTCCACCCCTACAGAGAAAAAAAAAAAAAAAGAAAAAGAAAACAATGGTATCTCTCTCCTTACAAATCAAGTACTTCTTTAAGAGGTTAAAGAAAAACCCCTGCTGATACACTTGGTCTTTCAGGATCTCCCAGCTAGTAGGTGAGCCAAACCCATAGGACAAAATAGGCATCTTTGATGTGATCCTACAAAGGAGAAACCAGAGATGTGTAGGTGTTCCAGTGATGCAAAATGTAAATGCCCATTCTGGAGAAGGCTGATGAGTTCTTAAGGTAGGAATATCTCTTTAAGGTGGAAATAAGGAGGTAGGCCTCGTGGTTATAAAATAATTCTTTCCCTAGGGGATAGAAAATGTAGAAGGTCACTGACAGGTGCTGGCATGAGGTTTTGTCCAGGCTCAAAGTGGTGGTGGTGCGCGGCGTGGGGAGGGAGAAGTGAGGTTTCCTGGAAAAGGAGGGAAAAGATGTGGCAATAGAAGAGAGTGAGTCTGTTGTGGATAGATAACAGAAATGTCAATGAGGTGAAAGAAAACTGAATGTGATTGTCTCTGATTCTGAATCATTATCCAAGGGAACCATCCAAAATAGATGAAAGCCTGTGTTATTCTCTGGAAATGGAAATTTTCCATCTACTTTCTAGTTCTCCAGTGTAATCTCATCTGATGCAATTTTAGTTCATTTTCTGAGACAGCAGAAATGCTCAGTGGGTACAGAGTGGATCTAGAGGTGAAAGATATGGAGATAGAAACTACAATGGTGTGGCTAATTGGCGTCGTAATGCAAGTTCTAGTGAAAAATGGAAAATAACAGAAATACAAAGAAACAGGGGTATAGAGATGTCCTGAAAGGAAACTAGAACCAACAGAATCAATGAGACCAGAGTAGGGTGGCTTGAGGCCAGCCATGTTGAAGACATGTATCTTAAGATAGGAGAAGGAGAATAATGGGGCTTAGCAGAAGACAGCAAGCAGGGAGAGCATTCCAGCCAGAAAGAATGGTATGTGTGAAGGCTTAGAGGTGGGAGCTAGCAGTCATGTGCCTGGTAAGACAGAGAATCCAAGCTAGGGTGAAACCTGAGAAGAGCAGAGCAGATGGCACCTGCCAAGGACAAGCTAAGAGGCAATGGGCTCTTTAAGGTGTTATTGTGTAGGCCATAATAAGATAATGAGGTGAAAAAGTTGCATATTAGCTATGATAGAAAGATGGTGGATTTAAGAATGGACCAATCTGTGCATTTCTTATCCATGCATAGATTGTGAATGGAAAAGAGTCTCTGATCCCTCTCCTTGAGAGAATTCATATAGTCATGAGGTTGTATGAATTTTAGAAAGCTAGTAGAGTCCTGCAAATGGAAACAAATCTAGAAAAGTAGATGAATTAGGAAAATTATACAATGTTGATTTAAAATTTTAGATGACATTGGGTTGTTGATAAAGCCATGGAAAACAGGACAGGACAATTGAAATCAGAAAAAATGTAGGTCAGCTGTGATGGTTGAAACTGAGCATAAGAAAAGTTGATAGAGACAACTATAGTTCAGAGAAGTAAGTTAATTAAATAGACAGGTTGTTGAGAATGGAGAGACCTGGCTGAATATACTCAAAGGGAACCTGAGGTTTGAGACCATCTGGGAAGTAAGCACTAGTTTTGAAGTAGAGAAATCATGTAGGATCTTGAAGGAATGTGATAGAGTCACATACATAGTCAGTTTAGGAGAAATAAAAATGTTGGGAACAAGGGAATATGATTTCTATGGGGGCAAAGAGCAACTTCAATAGTATTTTTTTTGTCCCATTAAATAACTCAAATTATATTCTCTGAGTCTTCTTTTAGTAATTTTCCTACACTTCCCTATAATTCTTTACCTATACTTCTCTATAATTCTATATCCTTCTACAGATGTTAAATTCTTATCTGGATATATTAGCCATTCTTAATCTTTAATTTTTGTCCAAATATATCATTTTAGACTATAGTCATTTCTACAAACAGATCACATGATCACCTAATAAATGCTAAGTTTAAAAAAGATACATGAGTGAAATGATATCTTTTTTCTTTGAGATGTTCAATATGGAATAGAGTCAGAAGGCGAACAAGTTATTCTTGTAGTCTGCACTGTGCTGAGGCAGAATGATACAGAGTTGTGTGGTAAATCAGTCCTGTGATGGTTCTTAGAGACTTCAAAAAGGACGTGGCAATTGAACTGAGCTTTGAAAGCAGAGGAAGAGCTCCCAGATGCAGAGAAGATTGGAAGGACATTCTGGCCATCCAAAAGAGTACATGGAAAATGGTGTACTTTGTGGGTATTATGGATGGTTTGATGGAGTAGAGTTTGTTTGGAAAGAGGTAGGAGAACATGAGGCTGGGTAGATGAGTAGAGGCCTCACTGGAAAGAACTTTGAGTAGGTGATGAAAAGCCACCAGAAAACTTTGAGGAGGGCACTAAAGTGAGTAGATATTTGTTTTATTAATAAACTCTTCAGCATTTGGGAGCTAGAAATAAGCCAAATGAATTGAGGAAAGGAGTCCAGTTTTCAAGACTGGAAATGGTAAAAAAAAAAAAAAAAAAAAAA
>NW_026009897.1:0-3214 GCF_001458135.2 Marmota marmota marmota
GTGTACTTGTTGATTGATTGTATGTCCTCCTCTGAGAAATGTCTGTTCAGGTCCTTGGCCCATTTCTTGATTGGGTTATTTGTTATCTTATTGTCTAATTTTTTGAGTTCTTTGTATACTATGGATATTAGGGCTCTCTCTGAAGTGTGAGGAGTAAAAATTTGTTCCCATGATGTAGGCTCCCTATTTACCTCTCTTATTGTTTCTCTTGCTGAGAAAAAACTTTTCAGTTTAATTAAGTCCCATTTGTTGATTCTTGTTATTAACTCTTGTGCTCTGGGTGTCCTATTAAGGACTTTGGAGCCTGACCCCACAATATGTAGATCGGAGCCAACTCTTTCTTCTATCAGACGCAGAGTCTCTGATTTGATATCTAGCTCCTTGATCCACTTTGAGTTAACTTTTGTGCATGGCGAGAGGAGGGGATTCAGTTTCATTTTGTTGCATATGGATTTCCAGTTTTCCCAACACCATTTGTTGAAGATGCTATCCTTCCTCCATTGCAAGCTTTTAGCTCCTTTATCAAATATAAGATAGTTGTAGCTTTGTGAATTAGTCTCTGTGTCCTCTATTCTGTACCATTGGTCCACCCGCCTGTTTTGGTACCAGTACCATGCTGTTTTTGTTACTATTGCTCTGTCATAAAGTTTGAAATCTGGTATTGCTATACCACCTGATTCACACTTCCTGCTTAGAATTGCGTTTGCTATTCTGGGTCTTTTATTTTTAGATATGAATTTCATGATTGCTTTATCTATTTCTACAAGAAATGCCATTGGGATTTTGATTGGCATTGCATTAAACCTATAGAGGAGTTTTGGTAATATTGCCATTTTGATGATGTTAGTTCTGCCTATCCATGAACAGGGTATATTTTTCCATCTTCCAAGATCTTCTTCTACTTCTCTTTTTTGGGTTCTGTAGTTTTCATTGTATAAATCTTTCACCTCTTTTGTTAGGTTGATTCCCAAGTATTTTATTTTTCTTGAGGATATTGTGAATGGAGTGTTTTTCCACATTTCCATTTCAGAAGTTTTGTCACTGATATACAGAAATGCCTTTGATTTATGCGTGTTGATTTTATATCCTGCCACTTTGCTGAATTCATTTATTAGTTCTAGTAGTTTTTTTGTAGACCCTTTTGTGTCTTTTGGTATAGAATCATGTCAACTGCAAATAGTGATAATTTAAGTTCTTCTTTTCCTATTTTTATGCCTTTAATTTCTTTCGTCTGTCTAATTGCTCTGGCCAGTGTTTCGAGAACTATATTGAATAGTGCCACATTCATAAAACAAATTCTCCTCAAGTTCAAGAATCAAATAGACCACAACACAATAATTATGGGTGACTTCAACACACCTCTCTCACCATTGGACAGATCCTCCAAACAAAGTTTGAATAAAGAAACTATAGAACTCAATATCACAATCAATAACCTAGACTTAACTGACATATATAGACTATATCAACCATCATCAAGTGGATATACTTTTTTCTCAGCAGCACATGGATCCTTCTCAAAAATAGTCCATATATTATGCCATAGGGCAACCCTCAGTAAATATAAAGGGGTGGAGATAATACCATGCATTTTATCTGATCATAATGGAATGAAACTGGAAATCAATGATAAAGGAAGCAGAGGTCTGGGGTTTGAGCTTTGTAAATAGCTGTCTGAACTGCAAAGAAGGAAGGAAAAATCCTACATCACATGGAAAATGAAGAATATGTTACTGAATGACCAATGGGTTACAGAAGACATAAAGGAGGAAATCAAAAAATTCTTAGAGATCAATGAAAATACAGACACAACATACCAGAATCTATGGGACACAACCAACATGAGTTTAGACAGACTCACCTCCCCTTGATTCTGCTGGGGCTAACATGAAGGGTGCTGAAGTCATCTTCTGGCACACTATTACTTATTTCCCAATGATTTCCTCAATGATTATTAGCCCACTCTCCTAATAAATATGGTAGATGACATGCTTTTTAAAACAAAACAAAACAAAATCTTTAACTGCAAAGAGACTACTGGTTCTGCCATTTTAACTAAGTTGATTCATTATATGGGTTACTCGACCAACATCAATGAAGAACTGGGTCAGTGAATCCAATCTGTGGTTTTCAATTGGTCAATAATTTGACATCTTTGGACCTGTACAAAGGCTACTTGCAAATGAATCTAGATCTACATTTGGCATGATCCACAAAGCATTCTGAACAATTTAATGTGTTTAAACGATGAGACTTCTATTATTTATGCATGAAGAAAATATGCTATTTTCCATATGCTGAGGCAGGGGAAAAATCTTTCAGTTGTTTAAAAATCATAGTGTCATTCTAAGAGAATAATCGTTAATATTATTCTCTTTCCTCAAATACTATGACAAAATGACATTGATTAAAATAAAATAAAGTCTTGTATCACTATAGCAAGTGTGTAAGAAGACTGCATAACCAAGCAAAAACTATCAAAAAGTCTATCTTGAATTGTACATTCTATATTTTTTCTCTTCTAAAGTTCTTATTTTTTTTCTATTATGTTCAAGAGGTACATGGAAATTTAACATTCCCCCTGAAATAAATAGTGCATTTTTCAATTGTTTTTAAAGAAGTACTAATCTATTCACAAACAAGGTAAATACCTGGGCTATAATCCAAGTCAGTTTGTGAGTGTGCCCCAGGTAATTATCCTAATTTTATCCCTTTTACAGCAAACATGTATTTCTTTGGGATGAATGCCAGGAGCCACTTTGAAGTCTTTTTTACTTCAGATCTTAGGGGAGAATTGTGGTTCTGCTGGAAAGTAACACATTTGTTATCACTTGAAGAAAAGTCATTTGATATAATGAGTTAGACATTTTTATCTTTCAATTAAGACTAGCTATAACTATATTAGGAATTGAAGTTAGTGGTCTTGGATAATTATCTTAAAATGTTCTTAGGCCTCTTGGAGCTAAAGAATTTAAACTTGGATGGGTAATCCTAGAATGGCATTGTTTCTACAAAATGGGAAGAATCACTCTTTATCCTATGTAAAGTTTCTGTTAGACACCAGGAGTTCAACATTCCATTCTTAACAGCCATGTGATTCAGGGAGGAAGAAAGAAAATATGTGGTTTATTTTACGTACACATAAACACACACAAATATATATATATATATATATATATATATATATATATATATATATATATATATATATATA